>NW_020327820.1:0-31728 GCF_001858045.2 Oreochromis niloticus | reverse complement strand
GTAAGCATGTTTTAATAGTGTGATTTGGCCACCTGAAATCCTACCTAAATAAATCAAGCAGTTGAGTTTTAATAGTGTGATTTGGCCACCTGAACATCCTACCTAATAAATCCAAGCTAAGCATGTTTTAATAGTGTGATTTGGCCACCTGAACATCCTACCTAATAAATCCAAGCAGTGATGTTTTAATAGTGTGATTTGGCCACCTGAACATCCCTACCTAAATAAATCCAAGCAGTAGTTTTTAATAGTGTGATTGGCCACCTGAACATCCTACCTAAATAAATCCAAGCAGTAGTTTTTAATAGTGTGATTTGGCCACCTGAACATCCTACCTAAATAAATCCAAGCAGTAGTTTTAATAGTGTGATTTGGCCACCTGAACATCCTACCTAAATAAATCCAAGCTTGAAGCATGTTTTAATAGTGTGATTTGGCCACTGAACATCCTACCTAAATAATCCAAGCAAGTGTTTTAATAGTGTGATTTGGCCACCTGAACATCCTACCTAAATAAATCCAAGCATAAGCATGTTTTAATAGTGTGATTTGGCCATCTGAACATCCTACCTAAATAAATCCAAGCAGTAGTTTTAATAGTGTGATTTGGCCACCTGAACCATCCTACTAAATAAATCCAAGCAGTAAGATGTTTTAATAGTGTGATTTGGCCACCTGAACATCCTACCTAAATAAATCCAAGCAGTAAGATGTTTTAAAGTGTGATTGGCCATCTGAACATCCTAACTAAATAAATCCAAGCTAGTAAGCATGTTTTAATAGTGTGATTTGGCCACCTGAACATCCTACCTAAATAAATCCAAGCTGAAGGCATGTTTTTAATAGTGTGATTGGCCATCTGAACATCCTACCTAAATAAATCAAGCAGTAAGATGTTTAATATGTGATTCGGCCACCTGAACATCCTACCTAAATAAATCCAAGCGAAGCATGTTTTAATAGTGTGATTTGGCCACCTGAACATCCTACTAAAAATCCAAGCAGAGTTTTTAATAGTGATTCCACTGAACATCCACCTAAATAAATCCAAGCTGAAGCATGTTTTAATAGTGTGATTTGGCCACCTGAACATCCTACCTAAATAAATCCAAGCAGAAGCATGTTTAATAGTGTGATTTGGCCATCTGAACATCCTACCTAAATAAATCCAAGCTTGAAGCATGTTTAATAGTGTGATTGGCCACCTGAACATCCTACTAAATAAATCCAAGCAGGAAGCATGTTTTAATAGTGTGATTTGGCCACCTGAACATCCTACCTAAATAAATCCAAGCAGTTGAAGGATGCTTAATAGTGTGATTTGGCCACCTGAACATCCTACCTAAATAAATCCAAGCTGAAGCATTTTTAATAGTGTGATTTGGCCACCTGACATCCTACCTAAATAAATCCAAGCAGAAGATGTTTTAATAGTGTGATTTGGCCACCTGAACATCCTACCTAAATAAATCCAAGCTTGAAGCATGTTTTAATAGTGTGATTTGGCCACCTGAACATCCTACCTAAATAAATCCAAGCTTGAAGCATGTTTTAATAGTGTGATTTGGCCACTGAACATCCTACCTAAAATAAATCCAAGCTTGAAGCATGTTTTAATAGTGTGATTTGGCCATCTGAACATCCTACCTAAATAAATCCAAGCTTGAAGCATGTTTTAATAGGTGATTTGGCCACCTGAACATCCTACCTAAATAAATCCAAGCGAAGCATGTTTTAATAGTGTGATTTGGCCACCTGAACATCCTACCTAAATAATCCAAGCGAAGCATGTTTTAATAGTGTGATTTGGCCACCTGAACATCCTACCTAAATAAATCCAAGCTGAGCATGTTTTAATAGTGTGATTTGGCCACCTGAACATCCTACCTAAATAAATCCAAGCAGTGTGATAGTGTGTTGCCATCTGACATCCTACTAAATAATCCAAGCAGGAAATGTTTTAATAGTGTGATTTGGCCACCTGAACATCCTACCTAAATAAATCCAAGCAGTAAGCATGTTTTAATAGTGTGATTTGGCCACCTGAACATCCTACCTAAATAAATCCAAGCAGAAGCATGTTTTAATAGTGTGATTTGGCCACCTGAACATCCTACCTAAATAAATCCAAGCTTGAAGCATGTTTTAATAGTGTGATTTGGCCACCTGAACATCCTACCTAAATAAATCCAAGCAGGAAGCATGTTTAATAGTGTGATTTGGCCACCTGAACATCCTACCTAAATAAATCCAAGCTTGAAGCATGTTTTATAGTGTGATTTGGCCACCTGAACATCCTACCTAAATAAATCCAAGCTTGAAGCATGTTTTTATAGTGTGATTTGGCCACCTGAACATCCTACCTAAATAAATCCAAGCAGTAAGCATGTTTTAATAGTGTGATTTGGCCACCTGAACATCCTACCTAAATAAATCCAAGCTGAAGCATGTTTTATAGTGTGATTTGGCCACCTGACCATCCTACTAAATAAATCCAAGGAAGCATGTTTTAATAGTGTGATTTGGCCACCTGAACATCCTACCTAAATAAATCCAAGCAGTAGTTTTAATAGTGTGATTTGGCCACCTGAACATCCTACCTAAATAAATCCAAGCAGGAAGCATGTTTTAATAGTGTGATTTGGCCATCTGAACATCCTACCTAAATAAATCCAAGCAGGAAGCATGTTTTAATAGTGTGATTTGGCCACCTGAACATCCTACCTAAATAAATCCAAGCAGTAGTTTTAATAGTGTGATTTGGCCACCTGAACATCCTACCTAAATAAATCCAAGCGAAGCATGTTTTAATAGTGTGATTTGGCCACTGAACATCCTACCTAAATAAATCCAGCAAGCAGTTTTAATAGTGTGATTTGGCCATCTGAACATCCTACCTAAATAAATCCAAGCAGTAAGCATGTTTAATAGTGTGATTTGGCCACTGACATCCTACCTAAAAATCCAAGAAGAGTAATAGGGATTGGCCTGAACATCCTACCTAAATAAATCCAAGCAGTGTTTTAATAGTGTGATTTGGCCACCTGAACATCCTACCTAAATAAATCCAAGCAGGAAGCATGTTTTAATAGTGTGATTTGGCCACCTGAACATCCTACCTAAATAAATCCAAGCTTGAAGCATGTTTTGATAGTGTGATTTGGCCACCTGAACATCCTACCTAAATAAATCCAAGCTTAAAGCATGTTTTAATAGTGTGATTTGGCCACCTGACATCCTACCTAAATAAATCCAAGCAGGAAGCATGTTTTAATAGTGTGATTTGGCCACCTGAACATCCTACCTAAATAAATCCAAGCTTGAAGCATGTTTTAATAGTGTGATTTGGCCACCTGAACATCCTACCTAAATAAATCCAAGCTTGAAGCATGTTTTGATAGTGTGATTTGGCCATCTGAACATCCTACCTAAATAAATCCAAGCTTGAAGCATGTTTTGATAGTGTGATTTGGCCACCTGAACATCCTACCTAAATAAATCCAAGCTTGAAGCATGTTTTAATGTGTGATTTGGCCACCTGACATCCTACCTAAATAAATCCAAGCTTGAAGCATGTTTTAATAGTGTGATTTGGCCACCTGAACATCCTACCTAAATAAATCCAAGCGAAGCATGTTTTAATAGTGTGATTTGGCCACCTGAACATCCTACCTAAATAAATCCAAGCGAGCATGTTTTAATAGTGTGATTTGGCCATCTGAACATCCTACCTAAATAAATCCAAGCTTGAAGCATGTTTTGATAGTGTGATTTGGCCACCTGACATCCTACCTAAATAAATCCAAGCAGAAGCATGTTTTAATAGTGTGATTTGGCCATCTGACCATCCTACCTAAATAAATCCAAGCTTGAAGCATGTTTTAATAGTGTGATTTGGCCACCTGAACATCCTACCTAAATAAATCCAAGCTTGAAGCATGTTTTAATAGTGTGATTTGGCCACCTGAACATCCTACCTAAATAAATCCAAGCAAGCTGTTTTATAGTGATTGGCACCTGAACATCCTACCTAAATAAATCCAAGCGAAGCATGTTTTATAGTGTGATTTGGCCACCTGAACATCCTACCTAAATAAATCCAAGCTGAAGCATGTTTTATAGTGTGATTTGGCCACCTGAACATCCTACCTAAATAAATCCAAGCAGAAGCATGTTTAATAGTGTGATTTGGCCACTGAACATCCTACCTAAATAAATCCAAGCTTGAAGCATGTTTTATAGTGTGATTTGGCCACCTGAACATCCTACCTAAATAAATCCAAGCAGGAAGCATGTTTTGATAGTGTGATTTGGCCACCTGAACATCCTACCTAAATAAATCCAAGCTTGAAGCATGTTTTAATAGTGTGATTTGGCCACCTGAACATCCTACCTAAATAAATCCAAGCATGAAGCATGTTTTAATAGTGTGATTTGGCCACCTGAACATCCTACCTAAATAAATCCAAGCAGGAAGCATGTTTTGATAGTGTGATTTGGCCACCTGACATCCTACCTAAATAAATCCAAGCAGTAAGCATGTTTTAATAGTGTGATTTGGCCACCTGAACATCCTACCTAAATAAATCCAAGCGAAGCATGTTTTATAGTGTGATTTGGCCACCTGAACATCCTACCTAAATAAATCCAAGCTTGAAGCATGTTTTATAGTGTGATTTGGCCACCTGAACATCCTACCTAAATAAATCCAAGCTGAAGCATGTTTTATAGTGTGATTTGGCCACTGAACATCCTACCTAAATAAATCCAAGCTTGAAGCATGTTTTAATAGTGTGATTTGGCCACCTGAACATCCTACCTAAATAAATCCAAGCAGTAGTTTTAATAGTGTGATTTGGCCAACTGAACATCCTACCTAAATAAATCCAAGCAGTAGTTTTAATAGTGTGATTTATGTTTTAATAGTGTGATTTGGCCATCTGAACATCCTACCTAAATAAATCCAAGCTGTAAGGCATGTTTTTAATAGTGTGATTTGGCCACCTGAACATCCTACCTAAATAAATCCAAGCTTGAAGCATGTTTTATAGTGTGATTTGGCCACCTGAACATCCTACCTAAATAAATCCAAGCGAAGCATGTTTTAATAGTGTGATTTGGCCACCTGAACATCCTACCTAAATAAATCCAAGCAGAAGCATGTTTTAATAGTGTGATTTGGCCATCTGAACATCCTACCTAAATAAATCCAAGCAGAAGCATGTTTAATAGGTGATTTGGCCACTGAACATCCTACCTAAATAAATCCAAGCGAAGCATGTTTTATAGTGTGATTGGCCACCTGAACATCCTACCTAAATAAATCCAAGCAGGAAGCATGTTTTATAGTGTGATTTGGCCACCTGAACATCCTACCTAAATAAATCCAAGCAGGAAGCATGTTTTAATAGTGTGATTTGGCCACCTGAACATCCTACCTAAATAAATCCAAGCTGAAGCATGTTTTAATAGTGTGATTTGGCCACCTGAACATCCTACCTAAATAAATCCAAGCAGAAGCATGTTTTAATAGTGTGATTTGGCCACCTGAACATCCTACCTAAATAAATCCAAGCTTGAAGCATGTTTTAATAGTGTGATTTGGCCACCTGAACATCCTACCTAAATAAATCCAAGCATGAAGCATGTTTTAATAGTGTGATTTGGCCACCTGAACATCCTACCTAAATAAATCCAAGCATGAAGCATGTTTTAATAGTGTGATTTGGCCACCTGAACATCCTACCTAAATAAATCCAAGCAGAAGCATGTTTTAATAGTGTGATTTGGCCACCTGACATCCTACCTAAATAAATCCAAGCTGAAGCATGTTTTATAGTGTGATTTGGCCACCTGAACATCCTACCTAAATAAATCCAAGCGAAGATGTTTTATAGTGTGATTTGGCCACCTGAACATCCTACCTAAATAAATCCAAGCTTGAAGCATGTTTTATAGTGTGATTTGGCCACCTGAACATCCTACCTAAATAAATCCAAGCTGAAGCATGTTTTAATAGTGTGATTTGGCCACCTGAACATCCTACCTAAATAAATCCAAGCTTGAAGCATGTTTTATAGTGTGATTTGGCCACCTGAACATCCTACCTAAATAAATCCAAGCAGAAGCATGTTTTAATAGTGTGATTTGGCCACCTGAACATCCTACCTAAATAAATCCAAGCTTGAAGCATGTTTAATAGTGTGATTTGGCCACCTGAACATCCTACCTAAATAAATCCAAGCAGAAGCATGTTTTATAGTGTGATTTGGCCACCTGAACATCCTACCTAAATAAATCCAAGCCGGAAGCATGTTTTGATAGTGTGATTTGGCCACCTGAACATCCTACCTAAATAAATCCAAGCTTGAAGCATGTTTTAATAGTGTGATTTGGCCACCTGAACATCCTACCTAAATAAATCCAAGCAGAAGCATGTTTTAATAGTGTGATTTGGCCACCTGAACATCCTACCTAAATAAATCCAAGCTTGAAGCATGTTTTAATAGTGTGATTTGGCCACCTGACATCCTACCTAAATAAATCCAAGCTTGAAGCATGTTTTAATAGTGTGATTTGGCCACCTGAACATCCTACCTAAATAAATCCAAGCAGAAGCATGTTTTAATAGTGTGATTTGGCCACCTGAACATCCTACCTAAATAAATCCAAGCTTGAAGCATGTTTTAATAGTGTGATTTGGCCACCTGAACATCCTACCTAAATAAATCCAAGCTTGAAGCATGTTTTGATAGTGTGATTTGGCCACCTGAACATCCTACCTAAATAAATCCAAGCAGAAGATGTATATTGGCCACTGACATCCTACCTAAATAAATCCAAGCTAGTTTTATAGTGTGATTTGGCCATCTGAACATCCTACCTAAATAAATCCAAGCTTGAAGCATGTTTTAATAGTGTGATTTGGCCACCTGAACATCCTACCTAAATAAATCCAAGCAGTAAGCATGTTTTAATAGTGTGATTTGGCCACCTGAACATCCTACCTAAATAAATCCAAGCAGAAGCATGTTTATAGTGTGATTTGGCCACCTGACATCCTACCTAAATAAATCCAAGCTGAAGCATGTTTTATAGTGTGATTTGGCCACCTGAACATCCTACCTAAATAAATCCAAGCTGAAGCATGTTTTGATAGTGTGATTTGGCCACCTGACATCCTACCTAAATAAATCCAAGCTTGAAGCATGTTTTGATAGTGTGATTTGGCCACCTGAACATCCTACCTAAATAAATCCAAGCTTGAAGCATGTTTTGATAGTGTGATTTGGCCACCTGAACATCCTACCTAAATAAATCCAAGCAGGAAGCATGTTTTATAGTGTGATTTGGCCACCTGAACATCCTACCTAAATAAATCCAAGCTTGAAGCATGTTTTATAGTGTGATTTGGCCACCTGAACATCCTACCTAAATAAATCCAAGCAGGAAGCATGTTTAATAGTGTGATTTGGCCACCTGACATCCTACCTAAATAAATCCAAGCAGTAGTTTTAATAGTGTGATTTGGCCACCTGAACATCCTACCTAAATAAATCCAAGCGAAGCATGTTTTATAGTGTGATTTGGCCACCTGAACATCCTACCTAAATAAATCCAAGCAGGAAGCATGTTTTGATAGTGTGATTTGGCCATCTGAACATCCTACCTAAATAAATCCAAGCAGTAGTTTTAATAGTGTGATTTGGCCACCTGAACATCCTACCTAAATAAATCCAAGCAGTGTTTTATAGTGTGATTTGGCACTAATCCTACCAAATAATCCAGCTGAAGCATGTTTTATGGATTGGCCACCTGAACATCCTACCTAAATAAATCCAAGCTTGAAGCATGTTTTGATAGTGTGATTTGGCCACCTGAACATCCTACCTAATTTGGCCACCTTAAATCCAAGCGAAGCATGTTTTAATAGTGTGATTTGGCCACCTGAACATCCTACCTAAATAAATCCAAGCTGAGCATGTTTTAATAGTGTGATTTGGCCACTGAACATCCTACCTAAATAAATCCAAGCGAAGCATGTTTTAATAGTGTGATTTGGCCATCTGAACATCCTACCTAAATAAATCCAAGCTTGAAGCATGTTTTAATAGTGTGATTTGGCCACTGAACATCCTACCTAAATAAATCCAAGCATGTTTTAATAGTGTGATTTGGCCACCTGAACATCCTACCTAAATAAATCCAAGCTTGAAGCATGTTTTAATAGTGTGATTTGGCCACCTGAACATCCTACCTAAATAAATCCAAGCAGTGTTTTAATAGTGTGATTTGGCCACTGAACATCCTACCTAAATAAATCCAAGCAGTAGTTTTTAATAGTGTGATTTGGCCACCTGAACATCCTACCTAAATAAATCCAAGCAGTAGTTTTAATAGTGTGATTTGGCCACCTGAACATCCTACCTAAATAAATCCAAGCTAAGCATGTTTTAATAGTGTGATTTGGCCACCTGAACATCCTACCTAAATAAATCCAAGCAGTAGTTTTAATAGTGTGATTTGGCCACCTGAACATCCTACCTAAATAAATCCAAGCTTGAAGCATGTTTTGATAGTGTGATTTGGCCACCTGAACATCCTACCTAAATAAATCCAAGCAGGAAGCATGTTTTAATAGTGTGATTTGGCCACCTGAACATCCTACCTAAATAAATCCAAGCTTGAAGCATGTTTTAATAGTGTGATTTGGCCACCTGAACATCCTACCTAAATAAATCCAAGCTGAAGCATGTTTTAATAGTGTGATTTGGCCATCTGAACATCCTACCTAAATAAATCCAAGCAGTAAGCATGTTTATAGTGTGATTTGGCCATGAACATCCTACCTAAAAATCAAGCGAAGATGTATAGTGTGATTTGGCCACTGAACATCCTACCTAAATAAATCCAAGCTTGAAGCATGTTTTAATAGTGTGATTTGGCCACCTGAACATCCTACCTAAATAAATCCAAGCTTGAAGCATGTTTTAATAGTGTGATTTGGCCACCTGAACATCCTACCTAAATAAATCCAAGCTTGAAGCATGTTTTAATAGTGTGATTTGCACCTGAACCTAAATAATCAAGCTGTTTTTATGTTGATTTGGCCACCTGAACATCCTACCTAAATAAATCCAAGCTTGAAGCATGTTTTAATAGTGTGATTTGGCCACCTGAACATCCTACCTAAATAAATCCAAGCGAAGCATGTTTTAATAGTGTGATTTGGCCATCTGAACATCCTACCTAAATAAATCCAAGCAGAAGCATGTTTAATAGTGTGATTTGGCCACTGAACATCCTACCTAAATAAATCCAAGCGAAGCATGTTTTAATAGTGTGATTTGGCCACCTGAACATCCTACCTAAATAAATCCAAGCAGAAGCATGTTTTAATAGTGTGATTTGGCCACTGAACATCCTACCTAAATAAATCCAAGCAGAAGCATGTTTATAGTGTGATTTGGCCACCTGAACATCCTACCTAAATAAATCCAAGCAGTAAGCATGTTTTAATAGTGTGATTTGGCCACCTGAACATCCTACCTAAATAAATCCAAGCAGTAAGCATGTTTTAATAGTGTGATTTGGCCACCTGAACATCCTACCTAAATAAATCCAAGCTTGAAGCATGTTTTAATAGTGTGATTTGGCCACCTGAACATCCTACCTAAATAAATCCAAGCAATTGTTTTAATAGTGTGATTTGGCACCTGAACATCCTACCTAAATAAATCCAAGCAGTAGTTTTAATAGTGTGATTTGGCCACCTGAACATCCTACCTAAATAAATCCAAGCAGTAAGCATGTTTTAATAGTGTGATTTGGCCACCTGAACATCCTACCTAAATAAATCAAGCAGAAGCATGTTTTAATAGTGTGATTTGGCCACCTGAACATCCTACCTAAATAAATCCAAGCAGAAGCATGTTTAATAGTGTGATTTGGCCATCTGAACATCCTACCTAAATAAATCCAAGCAGTGGTTTTAATAGTGTGATTTGGCCACCTGAACATCCTACCTAAATAAATCCAAGCAGTAGTTTTAATAGTGTGATTCGGCCACCTGAACATCCTACCTAAATAAATCCAAGCTGAAGCATGTTTTAATAGTGTGATTGGCCACCTGAACATCCTACCTAAATAAATCCAAGCAGAAGCATGTTTTAATAGTGTGATTTGGCCACCTGAACATCCTACCTAAATAAATCCAAGCGAAGCATGTTTAATAGTGTGATTTGGCCACCTGAACATCCTACCTAAATAAATCCAAGCAGTAGTTTTAATAGTGTGATTTGGCCACCTGAACATCCTACCTAAATAAATCCAAGCAAGCATGTTTTAATAGTGTGATTTGGCCACCTGAACATCCTACCTAAATAAATCCAAGCGAAGCATGTTTTAATAGTGTGATTTGGCCATCTGAACATCCTACCTAAATAAATCCAAGCAAGCAGTTTTAATAGTTGATTTGGCCACCTGAACATCCTACCTAAATAAATCCAAGCGAAGCATGTTTAATAGTGTGATTTGGCCACCTGAACATCCTACCTAAATAAATCCAAGCAGTAGTTTTAATAGTGTGATTTGGCCACCTGAACATCCTACCTAAATAAATCCAAGCTTGAAGCATGTTTTGATAGTGTGATTTGGCCATCTGAACATCCTACCTAAATAAATCCAAGCTTGAAGCATGTTTTAATAGTGTGATTTGGCCACCTGAACATCCTACCTAAATAAATCCAAGCTTGAAGCATGTTTTAATAGTGTGATTTGGCCACCTGAACATCCTACCTAAATAAATCCAAGCTTGAAGCATGTTTTAATAGTGTGATTTGGCCACCTGAACATCCTACCTAAATAAATCCAAGCGAAGCATGTTTTAATAGTGTGATTTGGCCACCTGAACATCCTACCTAAATAAATCCAAGCAGTTGAAGCATGTTTTAATAGGTGTGATTTGGCCACCTGAACATCCTACCTAAATAAATCCAAGCGAAGCATGTTTTAATAGTGTGATTTGGCCACCTGAACATCCTACCTAAATAAATCCAAGCTGAAGCATGTTTTAATAGTGTGATTTGGCCACCTGAACATCCTACCTAAATAAATCCAAGCGAAGCATGTTTTAATAGTGTGATTTGGCCACCTGAACATCCTACCTAAATAAATCCAAGCTTAAGCATGTTTTAATAGTGTGATTTGGCCACCTGAACATCCTACCTAAATAAATCCAAGCGAAGCATGTTTTAATAGTGTGATTTGGCCACCTGAACATCCTACCTAAATAAATCCAAGCAGAAGCATGTTTTATAGTGTGATTTGGCCACCTGAACATCCTACCTAAATAAATCCAAGCAGAAGCATGTTTTAATAGTGTGATTTGGCCACCTGAACATCCTACCTAAATAAATCCAAGCGAGCATGTTTTATAGTGTGATTTGGCCACCTGAACATCCTACCTAAATAAATCCAAGCTTGAAGCATGTTTTATAGTGTGATTTGGCCACCTGAACATCCTACCTAAATAAATCCAAGCAGAAGCATGTTTTAATAGTGTGATTTGGCCACCTGAACATCCTACCTAAATAAATCCAAGCAGGAAGGCATGTTTTAATAGTGTGATTTGGCCACCTGAACATCCTACCTAAATAAATCCAAGCAGAAGATGTTTAATAGTGTGATTTGGCCACCTGAACATCCTACCTAAATAAATCCAAGCAGAAGCATGTTTTAATAGTGTGATTTGGCCACCTGAACATCCTACCTAAATAATCCAAGCAGTAGTTTTAATAGTGTGATTTGGCCACTGAACATCCTACCTAAATAAATCCAAGCTTGAAGCATGTTTTATAGTGTGATTTGGCCACCTGAACATCCTACCTAAATAAATCCAAGCTTGAAGCATGTTTTAATAGTGTGATTTGGCCACCTGAACATCCTACCTAAATAAATCCAAGCTGAAGCATGTTTTAATAGTGTGATTTGGCCACCTGAACATCCTACCTAAATAAATCCAAGCAGTAGATGTTTATAGTGTGATTTGGCCACCTGAACATCCTACCTAAATAAATCCAAGCAGAAGCATGTTTTAATAGTGTGATTTGGCCACCTGAACATCCTACCTAAATAAATCCAAGCTGAAGCATGTTTTAATAGTGTGATTTGGCCACCTGAACATCCTACCTAAATAAATCCAAGCAGAAGCATGTTTTAATAGTGTGATTTGGCCACCTGAACATCCTACCTAAATAAATCCAAGCTAAGCATGTTTTATAGTGTGATTTGGCCACCTGAACATCCTACCTAAATAAATCCAAGCGAAGCATGTTTTAATAGTGTGATTTGGCCACCTGAACATCCTACCTAAATAAATCCAAGCAGAAGCATGTTTTAATAGTGTGATTTGGCCACCTGAACATCCTACCTAAATAAATCCAAGCAGTAAGCATGTTTTAATAGTGTGATTTGGCCATCTGAACATCCTACCTAAATAAATCCAAGCTGAAGCATGTTTTAATAGTGTGATTTGGCCACCTGAACATCCTACCTAAATAAATCCAAGCAGTAGTTTTAATAGTGTGATTTGGCCACCTGAACATCCTACCTAAATAAATCCAAGCAGTAGTTTTAATAGTGTGATTTGGCCACCTGAACATCCTACCTAAATAAATCCAAGCAGTGTTTTAATAGTGTGATTTGGCCACCTGAACATCCTACCTAAATAAATCCAAGCAGTAGCATGTTTTAATAGTGTGATTTGGCCACCTGAACATCCTACCTAAATAAATCCAGCTGAAGCATGTTTTAATAGTGTGATTTGGCCACCTGAACCACCAAAATCCAGTATTTATTATGAACATCCTACCTAAATAAATCCAAGCTGAAGCATGTTTTATAGTGTGATTTGGCCACCTGAACATCCTACCTAAATAAATCCAAGCGAGATGTTTTAATAGTGTGATTTGGCCACTGAACATCCTACCTAATAAATCCAAGCAGTAAGCATGTTTTAATAGTGTGATTTGGCCACCTGACATCCTACCTAAATAAATCCAAGCAGTAAGATGTTTTAATAGTGTGATTTGGCCACTGAACATCCTACCTAAATAAATCCAAGCAGAAGCATGTTTTAATAGTGTGATTTGGCCACTGAACATCCTACCTAAATAAATCCAAGCAGTAAGCATGTTTAATAGTGTGATTTGGCCACCTGAACATCCTACCTAAATAAATCCAAGCAGAAGCATGTTTTATAGTGTGATTTGGCCACCTGAACATCCTACCTAAATAAATCCAAGCGAAGCATGTTTTAATAGTGTGATTTGGCCACCTGAACATCCTACCTAAATAAATCCAAGCGAAGCATGTTTTATAGTGTGATTTGGCCACCTGAACATCCTACCTAAAAACCAACTAAGCATGTTTATAGTGTGATTTGGCCACCTGAACATCCTACCTAATAAATCCAAGCTGAAGCATGTTTTATAGTGTGATTTGGCCACCTGAACATCCTACCTAAATAAATCCAAGCTTGAAGCATGTTTTAATAGTGTGATTTGGCCACCTGAACATCCTACCTAAATAAATCCAAGCGAAGCATGTTTTATAGTGTGATTTGGCCACCTGAACATCCTACCTAAATAAATCCAAGCGAAGCATGTTTTATAGTGTGATTTGGCCACCTGAACATCCTACCTAAATAAATCCAAGCTGAAGCATGTTTTAATAGTGTGATTTGGCCACCTGAACATCCTACCTAAATAATCCAAGCTTGAAGCATGTTTTATATGTGATTTGCCACCTGAACATCCTACCTAAATAAATCCAAGCGAAGCATGTTTTAATAGTGTGATTTGGCCACCTGAACATCCTACCTAAATAAATCCAAGCAGTAAGCATGTTTTATAGTGTATTTGGCCACCTGAACATCCTACCTAAATAAATCCAAGCGAAGCATGTTTTAATAGTGTGATTTGGCCACCTGAACATCCTACCTAAATAAATCCAAGCTTGAAGCATGTTTTAATAGTGTGATTGGCCACCTGAACATCCTACCTAAATAAATCCAAGCTGAAGCATGTTTTAATAGTGTGATTTGGCCACCTGAACATCCTACCTAAATAAATCCAAGCAGTAGCATGTTTTAATAGTGTGATTTGGCCACCTGAACATCCTACCTAAATAAATCCAAGCTTGAAGCATGTTTTAATAGTGTGATTTGGCCACCTGAACATCCTACCTAAATAAATCCAAGCAGTAAGCATGTTTTAATAGTGTGATTTGGCCACCTGAACATCCTACCTAAATAAATCCAAGCAGTAAGCATGTTTTAATAGTGTGATTTGGCCACCTGAACATCCTACCTAAATAATCCAAGCGAAGCATGTTTTAATAGTGTGATTTGGCCACCTGAACATCCTACCTAAATAAATCCAAGCAGTAGTTTTAATAGTGTGATTTGGCCACTGAACATCCTACCTAATAAATCCAAGCTTAAGCATGTTTTATAGTGTGATTTGGCCACCTGACATCCTACCTAAATAAATCCAAGCAGTGTTTTATAGTGTGATTTGGCCACCTGAACATCCTACCTAAATAAATCCAAGCTTGAAGCATGTTTTATAGTGTGATTTGGCCACCTGAACATCCTACCTAAATAAATCCAAGCAGAAGCATGTTTTAATAGTGTGATTTGGCCACCTGAACATCCTACCTAAATAAATCCAAGCAGAAGCATGTTTTATAGTGTGATTTGGCCATCTGAACATCCTACCTAAATAAATCCAAGCAGAAGCATGTTTAATAGTGTGATTTGGCCACCTGAACATCCTACCTAAATAAATCCAAGCAGTAGTTTTAATAGTGTGATTTGGCCATCTGAACATCCTACCTAAATAAATCCAAGCAGCATGTTTAATAGTGTGATTTGGCCACCTGAACATCCTACCTAAATAAATCCAAGCTAAGCATGTTTTAATAGTGTGATTTGGCCACCTGAACATCCTACCTAAATAAATCCAAGCAGAAGCATGTTTTAATAGTGTGATTTGGCCACCTGAACATCCTACCTAAATAAATCCAAGCAGTAGTTTTAATAGTGTGATTTGGCCACTGAACATCCTACCTAAATAAATCCAAGCAGTAGTTTTAATAGTGTGATTTGGCCATCTGAACATCCTACCTAAATAAATCCAAGCAGTAGTTTTAATAGTGTGATTTGGCCACCTGAACATCCTACCTAAATAAATCCAAGCAGTAGTTTTAATAGTGTGATTTGGCCATCTGAACATCCTACCTAAATAAATCCAAGCTTGAAGCATGTTTTAATAGTGTGATTTGGCCACTGAACATCCTACCTAAATAAATCCAAGCAGTAGTTTTAATAGTGTGATTTGGCCACTGAACATCCTACCTAAATAAATCCAAGCAAGCATGTTTTAATAGTGTGATTTGGCCACCTGAACATCCTACCTAAATAAATCCAAGCAGAGTTTTAATAGTGTGATTTGGCCACTGAACATCCTACCTAAATAAATCCAAGCAGTAGTTTTAATAGTGTGATTTGGCCACCTGAACATCCTACCTAAATAAATCCAAGCAGTAGTTTTAATAGTGTGATTTGGCCACCTGAACATCCTACCTAAATAATAGTGTGATTTGGCCACCTGAACATCCTACCTAAATAAATCCAAGCAGTAGTTTTAATAGTGTGATTTGGCCACCTGAACATCCTACCTAAATAAATCCAAGCTGAAGCATGTTTTATAGTGTGATTTGGCCACCTGAACATCCTACCTAAATAAATCCAAGCTTGAAGCATGTTTTATAGTGTGATTTGCCACTGAACATCCTACCTAAATAAATCCAAGCAGTAGTTTTAATAGTGTGATTTGGCCACCTGAACATCCTACCTAAATAAATCCAAGCAGTAGTTTTAATAGTGTGATTTGGCCACCTGAACATCCTACCTAAATAAATCCAAGCTGAAGCATGTTTTAATAGTGTGATTTGGCCACCTGAACATCCTACCTAAATAAATCCAAGCTTAAGCATGTTTTAATAGTGTGATTTGGCCACTGAACATCCTACCTAAATAAATCCAAGCTAAGCATGTTTTAATAGTGTGATTTGGCCACCTGAACATCCTACCTAAATAAATCCAAGCGAAGCATGTTTTAATAGTGTGATTTGGCCACCTGAACATCCTACCTAAATAAATCCAAGCGAGCATGTTTTAATAGTGTGATTTGGCCACCTGAACATCCTACCTAAATAAATCCAAGCGAAGCATGTTTTAATAGTGTGATTTGGCCACTGAACATCCTACCTAAATAAATCCAAGCGAAGCAGTTTTATAGTGTGATTTGGCCACTGAACATCCTACCTAAATAAATCCAAGCGAAGCATGTTTTAATAGTGTGATTTGGCCACTGAACATCTACCTAAATAAATCCAAGCAGTAGTTTTATAGTGTGATTTGGCCACCTGAACATCCTACCTAAATAAATCCAAGCAGCATGTTTTAATAGTGTGATTTGGCCACCTGAACATCCTACCTAAATAAATCCAAGCACCGGGAAGCATGTTTTAATAGTGTGATTTGGCCATCTGAACATCCTACCTAAATAAATCCAAGCTTGAAGCATGTTTTATAGTGTGATTTGGCCACTGAACATCCTACCTAAATAAATCCAAGCAGAAGCATGTTTTATAGTGTGATTTGGCCACCTGAACATCCTACCTAAATAAATCCAAGCATAAGCATGTTTTAATAGTGTGATTTGGCCACCTGAACATCCTACCTAAATAAATCCAAGCGAAGCATGTTTTATAGTGTGATTTGGCCACCTGAACATCCTACCTAAATAAATCCAAGCAGTAGTTTTAATAGTGTGATTTGGCCACCTGAACATCCTACCTAAATAAATCCAAGCTGAAGCATGTTTTGATAGTGTGATTTGGCCACCTGAACATCCTACCTAAATAAATCCAAGCTTAGTTTTAATAGTGTGATTTGGCCACCTGAACATCCTACCTAAATAAATCCAAGCAGTAGTTTTATAGTGTGATTTGGCCACCTGAACATCCTACCTAAATAAATCCAAGCTTAAGCATGTTTTAATAGTGTGATTTGGCCACTGACATCCTACCTAAATAAATCCAAGCTTGAAGCATGTTTAATAGTGTGATTTGGCCACCTGAACATCCTACCTAAATAAATCCAAGCTTGAAGCATGTTTTATAGGTGATTTGGCCACCTGAACATCCTACCTAAATAAATCCAAGCTGAAGCATGTTTTAATAGTGTGATTTGGCCACCTGAACATCCTACCTAAATAAATCCAAGCTTAAGCATGTTTTAATAGTGTGATTTGGCCACCTGAACATCCTACCTAAATAAATCCAAGCTTGAAGCATGTTTTAATAGTGTGATTTGGCCACCTGAACATCCACCTAAATAAATCAAGCGAGTTTTTATGTGATTTGGCACTGACATCCTACCTAAATAAATCAAGCAGTAGTTTTAATAGTGTGATTTGGCCACCTGAACATCCTACCTAAATAAATCCAAGCTTGAAGCATGTTTATAGTGTGATTTGGCACTGAACATCCACCTAAATAAATCCAAGCAGTAGTTTTATAGTGTGATTTGGCCACCTGAACATCCTACCTAAATAAATCCAAGCGAAGCATGTTTTATAGTGTGATTTGGCCACCTGAACATCCTACCTAAATAAATCCAAGCGAAGCATGTTTTAATAGTGTGATTTGGCCACCTGAACATCCTACCTAAATAAATCCAAGCGAAGAGTTTTATAGTGTGATTTGGCCACTGAACATCCTACCTAAATAAATCCAAGCAGTAAGCAGTTTTAATAGTGTGATTTGGCCACTGAACATCCTACCTAAATAAATCCAAGCAGTAAGCATGTTTAATAGTGTGATTTGGCCACTGAACATCCTACCTAAATAAATCCAAGCGAAGCATGTTTTAATAGTGTGATTTGGCCACTGAACATCCTACCTAAATAAATCCAAGCAGTAAGATGTTTTATAGTGTGATTGGCCATCTGAACATCCTACCTAAATAAATCCAAGCGAAGCATGTTTAATAGTGTGATTTGGCCACTGAACATCCTACCTAAATAAATCCAAGCATAAGCATGTTTTAATAGTGTGATTTGGCCACCTGAACATCCTACCTAAATAAATCCAAGCGAAGCATGTTTAATAGTGTGATTTGGCCACCTGAACATCCTACCTAAATAAATCCAAGCGAAGCATGTTTTATAGTGTGATTTGGCCACCTGAACATCCTACCTAAATAAATCCAAGCGAGCATGTTTTAATAGTGTGATTTGGCCACCTGAACATCCTACCTAAATAAATCCAAGCGAGATGTTTTATAGTGTGATTTGGCCACCTGAACATCCTACCTAAATAAATCCAAGCTTGAAGCATGTTTTAATAGTGTGATTTGGCCACCTGAACATCCTACCTAAATAAATCCAAGCAGTGAAGCATGTTTTAATAGTGTGATTTGGCCACCTGAACATCCTACCTAAATAAATCCAAGCTTGAAGCATGTTTTAATAGTGTGATTTGGCCACCTGAACATCCTACCTAAATAAATCCAAGCAGAAGCATGTTTTAATAGTGTGATTTGGCCACCTGAACATCCTACCTAAATAAATCCAAGCAGATGTTTTAATAGTGTGATTTGGCCACCTGAACATCCTACCTAAATAAATCCAAGCAAGTTTTAATAGTGTGATTTGCACTGAACATCCTACCTAAATAAATCCAAGCAGTAGTTTTAATAGTGTGATTGGCCACCTGAACATCCTACCTAAATAAATCCAAGCTAAGAGTTTAATAGTGTGATTTGGCCACTGAACATCCTACCTAAATAAATCCAAGCAGAAGCATGTTTTATAGTGTGATTTGGCCACTGAACATCCTACCTAAATAAATCCAAGCAGAGTTAAGTGATTGGCCACCTGACATCCTACCTAAATAAATCCAAGCATAGTTTTATAGTGTGATTTGGCCACCTGAACATCCTACCTAAATAATCCAAGCGAAGATGTTTTAATAGTGTGATTTGGCCACCTGAACATCCTACCTAAATAAATCCAAGCAGAAGCATGTTTTATAGTGTGATTTGGCCACCTGAACATCCTACCTAAATAAATCCAAGCAGAAGATGTTTTAATAGTGTGATTTGGCCACCTGAACATCCTACCTAAATAAATCCAAGCAGTAAGCATGTTTTAATAGTGTGATTTGGCCACCTGAACATCCTACCTAAATAAATCCAAGCGAAGCATGTTTTAATAGTGTGATTTGGCCACTGACATCCTACCTAAATAAATCCAAGCAGTAAGCATGTTTTAATAGTGTGATTTGGCCACCTGAACATCCTACCTAAATAAATCCAAGCTTGAAGCATGTTTTAATAGTGTGATTTGGCCACCTGAACATCCTACCTAAATAAATCCAAGCAGTAGATGTTTTAATAGTGTGATTTGGCCACTGAACATCCTACCTAAATAAATCCAAGCAGTAAGGATGTTTTAATAGTGTGATTTGGCCACCTGAACATCCTACCTAAATAAATCCAAGCAGGAAGCATGTTTTAATAGTGTGATTTGGCCACTGAACATCCTACCTAAATAAATCCAAGCGGAAGCATGTTTTAATAGTGTGATTTGGCCACCTGAACATCCTACCTAAATAAATCCAAGCAGAAGCATGTTTTATAGTGTGATTTGGCCACCTGAACATCCTACCTAAATAAATCCAAGCAGTAGTTTTATAGTGTGATTTGGCCATCTGAACATCCTACCTAAATAAATCCAAGCAGTAAGCATGTTTCAATAGTGTGATTTGGCCACCTGAACATCCTACCTAAATAAATCCAAGCAGTAAGCATGTTTCAATAGTGTGATTTGGCCATCTGAACATCCTACCTATAGATATGTACGATGGAGCCATTAACCACGTAAGGTAGCATATTTTGATAAGGTAGCATGGATTGATAGACTAGACCATAAATTTACGCTACGGTAGGATGTTTTGACAAGGTATGACGTTTTGTCAGAACACCGGCTCCCATTCAATTTATGTTTTGATGCGCCAGTGCAGACATTGGGTGGGTGTTTTGTTATGATTGTACATGATATGCAAAATCATGCAGATAAACATATCAGTAGCAGCCTCCTGATTTACGTACTGTAATAGTGTTTGTTCAGACAGAAACATACATTTAAGTTTTACTGTTTATTCTCTGAAGTGTAGCCAGAGCAGTTTATCTGATTGCACATTGTTCTGTATGTATAACAACATATGGCTAATAGTTTTGGTTTGTCTGTAGCTCTGCTTGTGTTATCAGTCACATGCTCTAGCAGTTCATACAAAGAGGAACCATGTGGCTTCAGCAACAGAAGTTGATGGCCATTAAGATTTCTCTCTCACTTAGCAGTCCAGACTGCAATTGCAGTACACATTTCTCATATGTTGGTTTTGTTCATATTGGGTTAAGAGGGGTTTTTAGGATAGATCTTAAATACTCATGAGGATTGTTTAAGTTAACCGACTTGAAAGTAGTGACATTAATAATCTTCTCAGGACGGAGAAAAGACCAAACTTGGAGTGGGCTGAGACATAGCAGCAGTAATGCCAGACATGCTGCTTGCTAATCTAAGGTTAGTTGGAGTGCTGACTAATACTGACATTCTTCTAGTGTCAAGCGACCTTTAACCCACTGAATATTTATGGAGGTCTTAAAGCATCAGTAGTCACAACAATTATGCATTCTAACAATGCAAAAGCACAGTTCTAAATAGAAGAACTGGATCATATGTGAAAAGAAACTCCTTAAAACACACAAGTTTCTGAATATTTTTCGTAATTTGCACAACCATTTCTTTCAGTCATTCTGCAAAAAAGAATGCTTAAAACCATATTGCTCATGGGGACATTTTGATATTGCAATTATATCACCTTGGAGCTTTGCTTTTAAGTAACAGGCATTGTTATACTGTCTCTTAATAATGTGAAAATATAACATCGAACCCTCAAATAATTACATTTTGACCTATCTGATTTTGTTTTGCTCATTTTTATTCAGGTCTGTTGGCCCTCACAAGTCAACTAAAATATGGCACGCATAGATTTTACACAAAACCCCAGGATAGTCCATTCTCTATATGACAATTAACTAACAGTACAATAGTGTCCCAAAGCCCCAATTATTCCTAAAACAATATTTCTCTTTGACAAAGGCTGTAAATTATAACTTCAAAGAACCAGACAGAGACACAAATATGCAAACAACCCCATTTCCAAAAAAGCTTTGCACTGTATAAAATGTAGATATAAACCAAATGAAACTATAAAACCACAACAGAAGATAAATAATATCATACGAGCAAAAAAGATCTTAAGCGAATTGGATCAGGGCTATGTTTACCACTGTGTATCGTACCCTCTTTTTTAACAACAGCCTGTAAATGTTCTGGAACTGAGGAGACCAGCTGCTGGACGTTTGGAGAGGAATTTTGTCCCGTTCTTGTCTGATATAGGATTCCAGATCCTCAACTGTCTTTTTTTTTTTTTTTTTAAATCATACTTTTAATTACATGATCCACCAAATGTTTTCTTAGATGTGTTGCTGCCATTAAAATGAAAGTTACCTAATATTTTAATACGCATGTGGCAAGGATGCTTAAAACCATATTGCTCATGGGGACATTTTGATATTACAATTATATCACCTTGGAGCTTTGCTTTTAAGGTCCTTGCCACTCCAGACCATTACAGACTACAGGACCACCAAACCCTCCCCCACATCCTCTGATGCCTCCTTCCTCAACGAGCTCAACAACTTTTATGCTCGTTTTGAGCGAGGCAACCCCACAACCACAACCATAACAGACATGACGCCAGACCACCAACCTCTGACTCTCTCCCCCACCGATGTAGGAGCGGTGCTGAGCAGGATCAATGTCCACAAGGCTGCAGGTCCTGATGGTATCCCCGGGCGTGTTCTCAGAGCGTGTTCTGGGGAGCTTGCAGGAGTCCTGACAGACATATTCAACCTGTCCTTGGCCCACGCTGTGGTACCGGCCTGCTTCAAATCCACCTCCATCGTCCCGATACCCAAAAACTCCAACCCATCTAGCCTCATTGACTACCGCCCAGTAGCCCTCACCCCCATCATCACTAAGTGCTTAGAGCAGCTGGTCTTAGCACACTTCAAATCCTGTCTCCCCCCCACCCTGGACCCCCACCAATTTGCATACCGCCAGAACAGGAGCACAGAGGATGCAGTGTCCATCGCACTGCACTCTGTCCTCTCACACCTGGACAACAACAACACCTACGCCAGAATGCTGTTTATAGACTTCAGTTCAGCATTCAACACAATCCACCCCTCACAACTCATCAGGAAACTGACAGACCTGGGCATCAGTTCCCTCATCTGCAAATGGTTACTGGACTTCCTGACCAACCGCCCCCAACATGTCCGACTGGATAACCGCTGCTCATCAACAATCACAATGAACACCGGTGTACCACAAGGCTGTGTGATGAGCCCTTTCCTCTACTCCCTCTTCACCCACGACTGCAGACCTGCTGATGGTTCCAACACCATCATTAAGTTTGCAGATGACACCACGGTGATTGGCCTCATCAGTGACAACGACGAGGCCGCCTACAGGGAGGAGGTGGATCGTCTGGCTGAGTGGTGCGACACAAACAACCTGCTGCTTAACACGAGAAGACTAAGGAGCTCATCGTGGACTACAGGAGGAATGCTGACCCACATCCACCCATCCACATTAAGGGGACGGCTGTGGAGCGTGTGAGCAGCTTCAAGTTCCTGGGAGTCCACATCTCCGAGGATCTCACCTGGACGACCAACTGCTCCAAGCTGGTCAAGAAGGCTCACCAGCGCCTCTTCTTCTTGAGGACTCTGAGGAAGAACCACCTGTCCTCAGACATCCTGGTGAACTTCTATCGCTGCACCATCGAGAGCATCCTGACCAACTGTATAACAGTCTGGTACGGGAACTGCTCTGCCTCGGACCGGAAGGCGTTGCAGAGGGTCGTGAAAACTGCCCAGCGCATCGCCGGAGCACCACTTCCTGCCATAAAGGACATCTACAGGAAGCGGTGTCTGAAAAGGGCTGGGAAAATCATCAGAGACCCCAGTCACCCATCACATAGACTCTTCACCCTCCTGCCCTCTGGGAGGCGCTACAGGAGCCTCCGGACTAAGACCACCAGGTACCGGAACAGCTTCTTCCCCACAGCTGTCAGACTCCTGAACTCTGCCTCCTGACATCTGACCCACGTTAAACTCATGGACTGAACATACACACACCCACAACCACTAGCACTTTACCACTACTGTATAGTTCTGTGTAGATAATCATTCTGTACATACGATAATTTTTAATCCCACAACTGTTTATAACTTACATAGTTCACATTCTGTATAACTGTATTTCTCAGATTTCTGTATAGTTTTTATTTCATATTTATATCCTGTTCATAGCCTGTACATAGCTTGTACTCACTACAGCCTGTACATACTTATAGTTATAGAATATTCATAACATACTTCACACTGTGTACATTATAACATACCATAATAGACCCATTTCTGTAATATACTTACACATCTCTATTATTGCTAATTTATATTGTAATATATCTATATCACGACTAAAGCACTTTCTGGATGGATGCAAACTGCATTTCGTTGCCCTGTACCTGTGACATGTGCAATGACAATAAAGTTGAATTCTATTCTATTCTATTCTATTCTAATGAAATAGTAAAATGTCTTAGTTTAAACATTTTACTTGTTTTCTATATTTTATTTTTAAGAAACATGAGTTTAAGAGATTTTTATTTGCGGTCCAGGAATTTCAGTGGCCATGTGTCTGGGCTGATGCTTGCTGATAACTAGAAGAACCAGTTGCTTGTATTTGTCTGGTGATTCAAAGATATCCGGCAACCGTACAGCGCTCTGACTACTGCGTCCAAAGTGTTTATAAAATCAACAAAAATGTTATTCAATGCACTGTTCTTGCAGTCGTACTAGTATAACGATCATGTCCACAGTGTGTCTGTGAAGGTTCTCAGTCATCCAGGTCATCGTAGTTAAAGGAGTTTGCAAAGAAAAGCGTCTGGACTTCTTTAAGTTGCTTGAAGACGTTTCACCTCTCATCCGAGAAGCTTCTTCAGTTCTAAGGTCAAATGGCCGAGAGTCCCAGATTTAAACCCAGTGGGAGTATCCCCCAATGAGGGACAAAGGACCCCTGGTGATCCTCTAATCACATGCGCCAAGGTGTGAGAGCGGGTGTGGGACCTAATCAGCCAGGGTTTCAGGTGAGCCCATTGTGAAACCTGGCCCCACCTTGTCATGTGAATTCCTGAGGTCAGATGGACCTCGGCCATTTGACCTTAGAACTGAAGAAGCTTCTCGGATGAGAGGTGAACTCCTTTGACCATGTCCACAGTGGGTGAAAGACTGGAAGCCACACTGGCTTTCAGGAAAATCTCTTCTAATAGATATTTCTGAAGGTGACAGAGGATTTGGCTACAGTAGCAATTTAGCAGCAACAGCAAGAAGGTAAATTTCACAATGGTTTCCACAGTCTGCACAGTGCACAGTCTTTTTTGTTTGTACATTGTGAAGATTTGAGCATCCACGTATCCTTGTTTTTTGAACAGCTAGAACAGTTTTCTATGCTCCCAGCACTTGTTGAAGTATTTTCTATCTTTCCGACCACTGTATTGATATATTTGTACAGGCAATCAATTCCAGGAGCTGTAGTCAGATGTGCATTTGTCTGTGTAAGCTGGCTGGTAGCACCAACTGTTTCTTCAAAGCTTGGGTCATCAGTCTTCAGAGGGATTAAGGCTGCTGTCCCAGTTAAAATCCCAGCAAAAAATGCTTCCTTGAACCGGTGAATGAGGGAAGTTGTGTAAAGTGCTTTGAGTGCTCAGGCAGGGCAGGAAAGCACTATAAAAGAATCAGTCCATTTACTTTAAAGTACCATCACTCAGTAGAAAATGCTAAAACAAGGCACATGAGCACTCAGCAAAACAAACATCTGTATTGCACAAGTTTACACATTTTTCCACTTGTTTTATATTCCCATATTTCCCACAACAAATCTCCGTTATGGACAAAATGTTTTCACAACATGACTCACATTTAATTTTTGATTTAATAAGTGTAGCAGTTTAGACTCGAAGCTTCTACTGAGGTGACCTGCTTCCACAGCTACGTCAGACTTGATACAGAGGTAGCACTCTTACAATCCTCTGTCTACAAATAGGGCAATATTGCTGTGGCAGAGCCTGGTAGCAGGTGTGGCAGCAGCACACGTGTCCACAGTCCAACAAGACACAGATACAGGGCTGATTGAGGCAAATAACACACATGGCCACGCCTTGAAGGTTGTCCTGTCCTGGTACATTATTTTGCTGTCTTGCGGCTTCAGCCAGCAGTCTGTTAAATTCCTTTCTTTCCTGCTCCCTGTGAGCCTCAAGGTGGCGGTAGTAGCGTAACCTGGCCCAGAAATTGATTGCTGCCCCTGCCAAAGCAGAAATAATGACCTACACTTTCCACCAAAAAGTTCTCATTCTCTCCTTGTGTGGCGTCGAAGTCCACTGGGGTCAGGAAGTACTGTGAACCGTTAGAAGGGGGTCGAAGACTCAGAGTGCCATCTGTGTCCAGCTTCAACTCGCCTACACCCGTAATATTTGTCCCACCTGGAACAAAGGTGTGTCACTTATCAAAAAGAATAAATTATTAATTGTCAACGGAGAGTTGTACTTAGTAGTCAGTATAAGCTTTTAATGATATAAGTTTGCATATGATAGAATACTGTATGTTGACCTTTTGATGACTTAGACTGTTGTCCACTACAGGACTGTTTTATAAATTCTTTCTCACAGCTGAACAAGCTGTTATTATTTCACTCCTGCCAGGAAGAGGAGAGCTGGACACTCTTATCTGACGCTCCCTAACAAGAAGAGAGGCCGCGTCCTTCTGTATCCCACAACACACATGCATACACCTAAACCGCTCTTATCTTCACTCCCTACGCACTAACTTTCCTCTGCCTATGAATAGACGTATTCACTGTTGTATTATTTTTGCATATAAATAAAGACAAGTGCAAGAACAGAGCGCTGATCACAGGGCCCCCACTCTGTTGTGAGCGTTCTGTGACCGCCCTTGTATACAAGTGAAAACACAGCGTCTGTGTGTGTTTCTACCCTTAGACTTAGCTGAAGAAGTGTCTTTAGAATAAATCTCTTGACATTAATATTGGCAGTAAATTAGGCTTTATGAAGTGAACACTAATTCATTCAAGTTTGAATATAATGACTTACTTTGAGAATTCCCTCGATCTCCAGTTGACCTTTTGGCTTCTCCCAGTAAAGTACTGTCCAACGAGGTCACCCAAACTGTGACTGACCTGGTGAAACTTCTCATATGTGACCTCCTTGTCCAGACCAGCGGCCGGTAAAGGCGACAGGACTCTGATTTCGGTATTATCCAGTCCCTCTAATAAAAAGGGCACCGCCTCTAGTTTCTCATGCAAGAGTCATTTATTATCTGTCCTGTAGTGATGGGAATTCCGGCTCTTTATAGAGAACCGGCTCTTTCGGCTGTGTTTTGTCTCTAAGGGTCACCATAAATATACTTTTATTTATTCACGCTACATAAAATGTAATAAATAAATTATAAAGTACAAAAAACAACTATTTACACTTCAACTTTTAACTATTTAAATTTTCAGCTTTTCCTTTTAAACAAAGTTAAAGTGAAACAACACAAAACACTGCAAACCACAACACAATAAAATATAAATTAAAATATGCAAAACAAAAGAAGATGCACATTCTCTGTCATATAGGCCTGGGATTTTTGTGGAGAGTGTTTTCCTGCTTGGAATTGCATATATAGGATTCACTGCATGAATAAACTTTCTGAATCCTTTATCATCCGTAAATGAAAATAGTCGTGGATGATTACTATACCTTTCTGATGTGATGAGGTTGTCTCTTGTTCTTGCCCCTGGCTCTCTTTCTCTCTCTCTCCCTCCTGCTCTGTTCCTGTGCTACTGCGACTGTAACTACCGTGTAACTTCAAAGAGCCGGCTCTAAGAGCTGTTTCGTTCGCGACGCATCACTACTGTCCTGCAAAGGTAACGTGAGGAACAGTTTGCACATGTGATAACAAGGAGAAAATGTTAGATGTACTGGAATTTCAGCTTGCTCTAATGATGTTCTCACCATGTACGTAAAGTCCGTTCCACAACAGCCTGGGTTCTTTCACCATGAATTTGTGCAGCATGCCAACATTGTCTTTGTTGTACCAACTAATGAGAGGCCTTCTAGCTGGTTTTACGGCACCTAAAATGTATATGAGCACACATACAGTAACAGGGAACGAGAGGCAGGCTGGTATACAAGTTTTCAGATTAAATAAATAAATTTTCTAGTCCTCATCAAAAACAAAAAAAAGACTGATTACCTTCAATGATGACATGCTGTAGACATGCTCCTGGAGTAACCTTCAAAATGTTAACCATGGAGAATTCTGGAAACATGGAGCACACACTGTAAATAAGACTGACTAATTAATAACTCGTGCATTTGCTTGTCCAGTAGTTATGTCTTTGTTGCGTGTTAATCAGCTCACTGTAAATGGATACTTTTCGGTGCAGTGCTAGCGATCACCAAGTTGCTATTAATTGTATAAATGACTGGTTGAAATACTAAATCTTTCAAAAGAACCAGTTTAGCTTGAGAAAAGAAAAGATATGTCCCTAACAGATCCTTGTGGATTTACATCAAGACAGATGCCGATGGCATGAGCTAAAAGAACACATCAGGAAGTAATCAAGAAACTCAAAAAGACTAAAAGTGCACAACATAAACAGCTAAAAACTGAATAAGAAAGGACGACGGGTTTCAGAAGGACAGAATAAACCTTTACATAAAATGGTCATTGTTTAAATTTCTCACGCCCTCTTCTGTGAAATGTCAATTGCAGCCTGATCTCATACAACTCCCCCATCAATAGCCTTGCATCTGTCCATTGCCACTATTCTTCTTGCACAAATGCAGCCACTTCCAAGTTTGATTTTTTTCCTTCAAAATACTATTCCAGTTTTACTCTTGAAATTTTGTTTCTATTCTTAAAATGCCAATTTTTTGCATTTTGGTCCTAATTCTCCATCTTAACTTTCTTGTGCAAAAAAGCCACAGGCTTCCATCACCTACAGCTTTATAACAGCATTTGCAAGTTTATATTTACAATGTGTAATGCAATATAGTGAAGAAAAACTAAATGTTATAATATTGATATAAAGCTCACCTTATAAATTTAAACTACTCTCCATCCTTTTGTGTTATTTCTCTACCCAGGTTATTTCTTCAAATCTCTATATCTATATCTGAGAAGGGACCTTAACTCTTCCATCAAAAACACATGAGCTCTAATCTCTAATCAGGGGTTTAAAGTAGAAGATCCTTAGAGGTTTAGTCTTCCAATAAAGCTAATTACACAAATTAACAACAATGACACACACAATCTACATCATATGTACACACATTATAATACAAAAATCAAACACAACAAAATGCAACCAGGCACAGACTAGAGTACATTAAAATACCATAACAAAACAGCAAATTATTAACAGCTGCATCACTCCTTCGGTTGAATTTTAAAACGATGCCAATTAGACTCCAACACCTTTCCTCCTGCTTGGCAGCTCCAATAAATAGATAAATACATGTCAGCTTTGGTTAATGAAGGTGTGAATTTGGTAGTTCAAACTGCTAAATCTCTTTCAGGTCTGATCAGAGACACAGGACATCTTTATTCCAACAATTTCTCTGTGAAATGTATTTCTGGGTCCAGCAGCAAAAACATCAAAACACAGTAAAGTGACTCAGGAGCTCAATAATATAATACAGTATGACAAAAAAAGACAATCCAGCTTACTATGGTAAGAGTTAGAGAAAGTTGGAGCACCAATAAGAAATAGAAAAAGCAAACAAACAAATGTGACTCCAAAGTATGAAAGAAAATGATTTTGGACACTAGCTGCTCTTGATCATTCTGGCATTAAAGTCAAAACCTCAACAAGCTACAGTCAGGCATTATTTGTTGGAAAGCGTAAATAAAATGTATTTGCATCTTATGAAGGTTCATTTCTGTGTTGTGCCTTTTAAAATACGGTGTGTTTACATGCTGTTATTCTCCAGATCGCTAGCAGCTAACAACAAGGTTAGCTGCTAGCCAGCTAACGTTGCCATGGTTCCAGTGACCTCTAAAGATTTTTTTTTATTATCCTTGAACAGTCATATAAGCAACACTTATTAGTTTATAAAACACAGATATTTCAACACGAATTAGAACTAATAATAAGTTTGTTTTTTAGCAGGAGGAGAGAGAGAGTTTGAGTTTGAGTTTGGAGTCTAGGGTCCTCCCAGCATAGGGTTAAAGTGGTTAGGTTTAGGATTAACCTCAGCTTTGGGCTTCAGGGATTAGGTTAAGTCCAGCATAGGGCTAAAACTGGTTAAGGTTAGGATCAACCTCAGGGTCAGGATGCTACATCAGTAAATGCACAATCAGTGACAGTGATATTGATGATAACAACAGCAACAATAGAAACAGTAATAAGAGACTATTATATACATATAGGGACTTTAGGTCCCTTTTCATTTAACCCTTTGGGTGTACTGTGTCTAATTTGGCAATCCAGACTCTCTCAGCCTTTCTCCTCTGCTGAGCTGTCCATCTGGGATTTGCCTGTATCATTGTGGCCCTGACAGATTCCCAGCCATGTGATAGGAAGTGTTTGACACATTTGTGTGTTGACACATTTACATACACATTATATCTGTGCTGGGTGAATTTGGTCAGAAGTGTGTTACTTGTCTCATGTCTAAGGAGCTTGGAAAGAAAAGCGTCTGGACTTCTTTAAGACTTCTTTAACTTAAAGAAGTCCAAACGCTTTTCTTTCCAAGCTCCTTAGACTACGATGACCTGGATGACTGAGAACCTTCACAGACTTACTTGTCTCACCAACATACTGGATACCACATTTACTGGAGGTAATCAAATAAACACAATTATTAGAGCGTAGAGTAACTTTACACTGTGAGAGGAACACACTGGCATTTGAAAAGCTGCGCAACCATTTTTGGTGCTGAAAAAAATTGCCCCTGGTCTCTCAGTTCAGGCTCAGAGAGGTGAAACTTTCTAAAGGCAGCAATTACCTTACAATCCCTCCAGCATTTGGGTTTCCTGGACAAGATTTTAAAATGGTTCTTAATCACTCTGACCAATTTGCATGTTGATGGGGCATATGTGACCACCACCGGCAGAATAGCAGATAAATCAATGGGTTTAGTCTGTAGGATGATTTAAGGCATTTTCTTAGAAAGAGTGACAGTACCCTCTAGTGGCGAGAGCTGAAAATAGAATTTCAGTGGCTGCTCTAAAGTCAGTTTGCTGGGTGCAGATTCTATGGAATCGTAATAATTGGGACTTAATTAGACCAGCAAACGTGCGCTTTGGATGAAAGCTCGTTTTAAACAACAGAGCATGTGTGTCCGTGGATTTAAAGAATACTTTAATGTCCAATTTATGGGTTTGTGAGAAATTTCGGCCTTGAAGGTGGTTGTTTCCAAAAAGTCAATTGTGGTTTTGTTAATTGTAGATTTGAGTTTGATTGAAACATTATGGTTATTCAGAGTACTCAGAAACATGTTGAGAATGTTGCCACACACCCCAGATATCATCAAGAAACCTGTAATAGTGTAATGGATTTTTGACACATTTTGAATGGGCCGCAGTTTCCCATTCAGCCATGAGTATGTTGGCATATGCAGGGCAAATTTCTTTTTACAAATAAAAGGACGGCCATGGGCAAGAAGTCCATTAATCTTCATTTAGTTTTCCCTGGAAGTGAATTCATACTGTTAGATGTTACTGTTAGAAGTTAGATGTGGATTATTCTACCTAGCTCTTCTTGATTCTTCATTATCACCGTGGCATTGTTGGCCTATAGAGTCTATAAGAGTTGCAGAGATTATTAAGGCACTTGGAAATGGTGGATGGAACATTTGTCACTGAAGGGTAAAGTTTAATATGTTACACATGTGAAACTTTTATAAGTCAACGGTGAGTGTATTTGTAGGAAATGGTCGTTTACTAACATTGCATTCTCCTCCAGAATAAGAAATGAAAATAGTAATAAAGGGAATAATGTGGACTAACTCAAAGCAAATGAGTGAAAGGAGTCGAATAATATCAGCAATGAGGGCTGTGCAGCAGTGGATCCCAGAGCAAACTTCTTCAAGACCTGGAACAATGTGAGATGTGATGGCCAAATAAAACAGATTTATTAAAAAGCACCAAAATATAGGAGGTATCATTTCTGTAATGAGCATTCTTAAACAGATAGTAGTATTTACAACAGTAAAGTGAAAGCAAATGAGTGATAGATAGTAGTATTTACAGTAAACAGTAAATACTACTATCACAGAAATCTCTTTAAGCATTTAAAGTATTAACACTTTCAATAATATAACTGTTTTGTGAATTGTCAGTATATATTTTGAATTACATTCAAGTTCAAAAGAAACTTGAATGTAACTCCTTGTCAA
>NW_020327819.1:0-33221 GCF_001858045.2 Oreochromis niloticus | reverse complement strand
GTTCTTTTTCTCACTCCTAACCAGCCAGCGCCTCGATCCGGTTGGTCTTTGGGTCTCACTCCTAGTTAAGCTAAATCTAGCATCTATGCCCTACCCAAATCATAACCCTAACCCTAACCAATTTGTTTATCTAAAATTAATTGAATCCTAATTGGAATTTAGCCCTATTTTACCTACCCCCTGATCTAATCTGGCCCTAAAAATTTTACAATTTTGGAAAGTCCCACTTCTACTTTCATTTTTGGAAATTAAATCTTAAACCTTAACCCAGTACTAGCTCTGAAGCCCAAGTAATCCTAACCCTAAGCTGAAACCTAAAGCCTAACCCACAGTCACATCGCCTTTCTAAATTTTTACTCCCCAAGTAGGGTTGAGTCCTCCCCAAGCAGGGTTGAGAGTTATAGAAAAGCCAAGTCGGCATTAATAGGAACCTAAAAATTGGAAGAGAAAGAGACAGATGTAGGCCAAAAGGAAGGGTAAAGGGCAGAGGTCAAGAGAAGGGAAGAAAGGATGATGAAAAGGGAAAAGTCAAAGGGAAAGAGGAAAAGACTGAAAATGAAGAGAGGAAGAAGAAAGGGAAAGATTAGAGCCAAAAGTCTGGCGAATTGGAAAAGCAAAAAGCTGAAAAAATGCCAAAGGAGGCGGGATCAGAGGAGAGAGTATAAATAGGAGCTCAAACACAGAGCTCTTCAGTATGCCCTCGCCTGAAGAAGAGCAACACTTCGAAACGTCGCGACATGGGCATACTCATTTAATTTTTTCACTTTATGTTAGTTTGTTATTTTAGTTTGTTATTTTGGGGATTTTATTTCATATTTTAATTCATGTTTTATTGGTTTTCCTTAAAAACTCAAACTGGAGATTAATTAAAACTAAATTTGAAAGAAGACACAGAAAACAAATTGGAATTAGAAATCTTTATTGGAATTGAGCCAAAGTAACGGACACGTGATATGACAACCTGTAAAAAGAATACTTACCTGTAAAAAAGTAAAAAAATACTTACCTGAAAGGAAAAAACCTGTAAAAGAAATACTTACCTGGACAATTAAAGAACAATTATGAGGTAGAGGGATGTGAGGCTGCGGACCGTCGGGTGCGATGGCCCGTGCACGCTCTGTTCCTCCTGGAGTGCGTACAGGGACTCGATTGCTGTGACCCTGTCCACTCTGAGAGGGACAGGTTCTTTTTCTCACTCCTAACCAGCCAGCGCCTCGATCCGGTTGGTCTTTGGGTCTCACTCCTAGTTAAGCTAAATCTAGCATCTATGCCCTACCCAAATCATAACCCTAACCCTAACCAATTTGTTTATCTAAAATTAATTGAATCCTAATTGGAATTTAGCCCTATTTTACCTACCCCCTGATCTAATCTGGCCCTAAAATTTTACAATTTTGGAAAGTCCCACTTCTACTTCATTTTTGGAAATAAATCTTAAACCTTAACCCAGTACTAGCTCTGAAGCCCAAGTAATCCTAACCCTAAGCTGAAACCTAAAGCCTAACCCACAGTCACATCGCCTTTCTAAATTATTTACTCCCCAAGTAGGGTTGAGTCCTCCCCAAGCAGGGTTGAGAGTTGATAAAAGCCAAGTCGGCATTAATAGGAACCTAAAAATTGGAAGAGAAAGAGACAGATGTAGGCCAAAAGGAAGGGTAAAGGGCAGAGGTCAAGAGAAGGGAAGAAAAGGATGATGAAAAGGGAAAAGTCAAAGGGAAAGAGGAAAAGACTGAAAATGAAGAGAGGAAGAAGAAAGGGAAAGATTAGAGCCAAAAAGTCTGGCAGAATTGGAAAAAGCAAAAAGCTGAAAAGAATTTAAAAGAAAGCCGAAAAAAAGCCAAAGGAGGCGGGATCAGAGGAGAGAGTATAAATAGGAGCTCAAACACAGAGCTCTTCAGTATGCCCTCGCCTGAAGAAGAAGCAACACCTTCGAAACGTCGCGACATGGGCATACTCATTTAATTTTTCCACTTTATGTTAGTTTGTTATTTAGTTTGTTATTTTGGGGATTTTATTTCATATTTTAATTCATGTTTTATTGGTTTTCCTTAAAAACTCAAACTGGAGATTAATTAAAACTAAATTGAAAAAAGACACAGAAAACAAATTGGAATTAGAAATCTTTATTGGAATTGAGCCAAAGTAACGGACACGTGATATGACAACCTGTAAAAAAGAAATACTTACCTGTAAAAAAAGTAAAAAAATACTTACCTGAAAGGAAAAAACCTGTAAAAGAAATACTTACCTGGACAATTAAAGAACAATTATGAGGTAGAGGGATGTGAGGCTGCGGACCGTCGGGTGCGATGGCCCGTGCACGCTCTGTTCCTCCTGGAGTGCGTACAGGGACTCGATTGCTGTGACCCTGTCCACTCTGAGAGGGACAGGTTCTTTTTCTCACTCCTAACCAGCCAGCGCCTCGATCCGGTTGGTCTTTGGGTCTCACTCCTAGTTAAGCTAAATCTAGCATCTATGCCCTACCCAAATCATAACCCTAACCCTAACCAATTTGTTTATCTAAAATTAATTGAATCCTAATTGGAATTTAGCCCTATTTTACCTACCCCCTGATCTAATCTGGCCCTAAAAATTTTACAATTTTGGAAAGTCCCACTCTACTTCATTTTTGGAAATTAAATCTTAAACCTTAACCCAGTACTAGCTCTGAAGCCCAAGTAATCCTAACCCTAAGCTGAAACCTAAAGCCTAACCCACAGTCACATCGCCTTTCTAAATTTTTACTCCCCAAGTAGGGTTGAGTCCTCCCCAAGCAGGGTGAGAGTTATAGAAAAGCCAAGTCGGCATTAATGGAACCTAAAAATTGGAAGAGAAAGAGACAGATGTAGGCCAAAAGGAAGGGTAAAGGGCAGAGGTCAAGAGAAGGGAAGGGATGATGAAAAGGGAAAGTCAAAGGGAAAGAGGAAAGACTGAAAATGAAGAGAGAAAGAAAAGGGAAGATGAGAGCCAAAAGTCTGCGAATTGGAAAAAGCAAAAAGCTGAAAGAATTAAAGAAAGCCGAAAAAAAGCCAAAGGAGGCGGGATCAGAGGAGAGAGTATAAATAGGAGCTCAAACACAGCTCTCAGTATGCCCTCGCCTGAAGAAGAAGCAACACTTCGAAACGTCGCGACATGGGCATACTCATTTAATTTTTTCACTTTATGTTAGTTTGTTATTTTAGTTTGTTATTTTGGGGATTTTATTTCATATTTTAATTCATGTTTTATTGGTTTTCCTTAAAAACTCAAACTGGAGATTAATTAAAACTAAATTTGAAAGAAGACACAGAAAACAAATTGGAATTAGAAATCTTTATTGGAATTGAGCCAAAGTAACGGACACGTGATATGACAACCTGTAAAAAAGAAATACTTACCTGTAAAAAAAGTAAAAAAATACTTACCTGAAAGGAAAAAACCTGTAAAAGAAATACTTACCTGGACAATTAAAGAACAATTATGAGGTAGAGGGATGTGAGGCTGCGGACCGTCGGGTGCGATGGCCCGTGCACGCTCTGTTCCTCCTGGAGTGCGTACAGGGACTCGATTGCTGTGACCCTGTCCACTCTGAGAGGGACAGGTTCTTTTCTCACTCCTAACCAGCCAGCGCCTCGATCCGGTTGGTCTTTGGGTCTCACTCCTAGTTAAGCTAAATCTAGCATCTATGCCCTACCCAAATCATAACCCTAACCCTAACCAATTTGTTTATCTAAAATTAATTGAATCCTAATTGGAATTTAGCCCTATTTTACCTACCCCCTGATCTAATCTGGCCCTAAAATTTTACAATTTTGGAAAGTCCCACTTCTACTTCATTTTTGGAAATTAAATCTTAAACCTTAACCCAGTACTAGCTCTGAAGCCCAAGTAATCCTAACCCTAAGCTGAAACCTAAAGCCTAACCCACAGTCACATCGCCTTTCTAAATTATTTACTCCCCAAGTAGGGTTGAGTCCTCCCCAAGCAGGGTTGAGAGTTGATAGAAAGCCAAGTCGGCATTAGGAAGGAAGAGAAAGACAGATGTAGGCCAAAAGGAAGGGTAAAAGGGAAAGAGGAAAAGACTGAAATGAAGACAGGAAGAAGAAAGGGAAAGATTAGAGCCCAAAAGTCTGGCGAATTGAAAAAGCAAAAAGCTGAAAAGAATTTAAAGAAAGCCGAAAAAAAGCCAAAGGGGCGGGATCAGAGGAGAGAGTATAAATAGGAGCTTCAAACACAGCTCGTCAGTATGCCCTCGCCTGAGGAAGGAGTAACATCTTCGAAACGTCGCGACATGGGCATACTCATTTAATTTTTCCACTTTATGTTAGTTTGTTATTTTAGTTTGTTATTTTGGGGGATTTTATTCATATTTTAATTCATGTTTTATTGGTTTTCCTTAAAAACTCAAACTGGAGATTAATTAAAACTAAATTTGAAAGAAGACACAGAAACAAATTGGAATTAGAAATCTTTATTGGAATGAGCCAAAGTAACGGACACGTATATGACAACCTGTAAAAAGAAATACTTACCTGTAAAAAAGTAAAAAATACTTACCTGAAAGGAAAAACCTGTAAAAGAATACTACCTGGACAATTAAAGAACAATATGAGGTAGAGGGATGTGAGGCTGCGGACCGTCGGGTGCGATGGCCCGTGCACGCTCTGTTCCTCCTGGAGTGCGTACAGGGACTCGATTGCTGTGACCCTGTCCACTCTGAAGGGACAGGTTCTTTTTCTCACTCCTAACCAGCCCAGCGCCTCGATCCGGTGGTCTTGGGTCTCACTCCTAGTTAAGCTAAATCTAGCATCTATGCCCTACCCAAATCATAACCCTAACCCTAACCAATTTGTTTATCTAAATTAATCAAACCCTAATGGAATTAGCCCTATTTACCTACCCCCTGATCTAATCTGGCCCTAAAATTTACAATTTGGAAAGTCCACTCCCACTTCATTTTGGAATAATCTTAAACCTTAACCAGTACTAGCTCGAGCCCAGTAATCCTAACCTAAGCTGAAACCTAAAGCTAACCCACAGTCACATCGCCTTTCTAATTATTACTCCCCAAGTAGGGTGAGTCCTCCCCAAGCAGGGTTGAGAGTTCGTAGAAAGCCAAGTCGGCATTCATAGTAGCCTAACAATTGGAAGAGAAAGGACAGATGTAGGCCAAAAGAAGGGTAAAGGGCAGAGGTCAAGAGAAGGGAAGAAAGGATGAGGAAAAGGGAAAAGTCAAAGGGAAAAGAGGAAAAGACTGAAAATGAAGAAGGAAGAAGAAAGGGAAAGATTAGGCCAAAAGTCTGGCGAATTGGAAAAAGCAAAAGCTGAAAAGGAATTAAAAGAAAGCCGAAAAAAAGCCAAAGGAGGCGGATCAGAGAGAGAGTAAAATAGGAGCTTCAAACACAGCTCGTCATATGCCTCGCCTGAGAAGGAGTAACATCTTCGAAACGTCGCGACATGGCATACTCATTAATTTTTCCACTTATGTTAGTTTGTTATTTAGTTTGTTATTTGGGGGATTTTATTTCATATTAATTCATGTTTTATGTTTCCTTAAAACTCAAACTGGAGATAATTAAAACTAAATTTGAAAGAAGACACAGAAAACAAATGGAATAGAAATCTTATTGGAATTGAGCCAAAGTAACGACACGTGATATGACAACCTGTAAAAAGAAATACTTACCTGTAAAAAAGTAAAAATACTTACTGAAAGGAAAAAACCTGTAAAAGAAATACTTACCTGGACAATTAAAGAACAATTATGAGGTAGAGGGATGTGAGGCTGCGGACCGTCGGGTGCGATGGCCCGTGCACGCTCTGTTCCTCCTGGAGTGCGTACAGGACTCGATTGCTGTGACCCTGTCCACTCTGAGAGGGACAGGTCTTTTCTCACTCCTAACCAGCCAGCGCCTCGATCCGGTTGGTTTTGGTCTCACTCCTAGTTAAGCTAAATCTAGCATCTATGCCCTACCCAAATCATAACCCTAACCCTAACCAATTGTTATCTAAAATTAATCAAACCCTAATTGGAATTTAGCCCTATTACCTACCCCCGATCTAATCTGGCCCTAAACAATTACAATTTTGGAAAGTCCCACTCCACTTCATTTTGGAAATAAATCTTAAACCTTAACCCAGTACTAGCTCTGAAGCCCAAGTAATCCTAACCCTAAGCTGAAACCTAAAGCCTAACCCACAGTCACATCGCTTTCTAAATTATTTACTCCCCAATAGGGTTGAGTCCTCCCCAAGCAGGGTTAGAGTTCGTAGAAAGCCAAGTCGGCATTCATAGTAGCCTAAACAATTGGAAGAGAAAGGGACAGATGTAGGCCAAAAGGAAGGGTAAGGCAGAGTCAAGAGAAGGGAGAAAAGGATGAGAAAGGAAAAGTCAAAGGGAAAGAGGAAAAGACTGAAAATGAAGAGGAAGAAGAAAGGGAAAGATTAGAGCCCAAAAGTCTGGCGGAATGGAAAAAAGCAAAAAGCTGAAAAGGAATTTAAAAGAAGCCGAAAAAAGCCAAAGGAGGCGGGATCAGAGGAGAGAGTATAAATAGGAGCTTCAAACACAGCTCGTCAGTATGCCCTCGCCTGAGGAAGAGTAACACTTCGAAACGTCGCGACATGGGCATACCATTAATTTTTTCCACTTTATGTTAGTTGTTATTTAGTTTGTTATTTGGGGGATTTTATTTCATATTTTAATTCATGTTTATGGTTTTCCTAAAAACTCAAACTGGAGATAATTAAAACTAAATTTGAAAGAAGACACAGAAAACAAATGGAATAGAAATCTTATTGGAATTGAGCCAAAGTAACGGACACGTGATATGACAACCTGTAAAAAAGAAATACTTACCTGTAAAAAAAGTAAAAAATACTTACTGAAAGGAAAAACCTGTAAAAGAAATACTACCTGGACAATAAAGAACAATTATGAGGTAGAGGATGTGAGGCTGCGGACCGTCGGGTGCGATGGCCCGTGCACGCTCTGTTCCTCTGGAGTGCGTACAGGGACTCGATTGCTGTGACCCTGTCCACCTGAGAGGGACAGGTTCTTTTTCTCACTCCTAACCAGCCAGCGCCTCGATCCGGTTGGTCTTTGGGTCTCACTCCTAGTTAAGCTAAATCTAGCATCTATGCCCTACCCAAATCATAACCCTAACCCTAACCAATTGTTTATCTAAAATTAATCAAACCCTAATGGAATTTAGCCCTATTTACCTACCCCCTGATCTAATCTGGCCCTAACAATTTACAATTGGAAAGTCCCACTCCCACTTCATTTTTGGAAATTAAATCTTAAACCTTAACCCAGTACTAGCTCTGAAGCCCAAGTAATCCTAACCCTAAGCTGAAACCTAAAGCCTAACCCACAGTCACATCGCCTTTCTAAATATTACTCCCCAAGTAGGGTTGAGTCCTCCCCAAGCAGGGTGAGAGTTTCGTAAAAGCCAAGTCGGCATTCATAGTAGCCTAAACAATTGGAAGAGAAAGGACAGATGTAGCCAAAAGGAAGGGTAAAGGGCAGAGTCAAGAGAAGGAAGAAAGGATGAGGAAAGGGAAAAGTCAAAGGAAAAGAGGAAAAGACTGAAAATGAAGACAGGAAGAAGAAAGGGAAAGATTAGAGCCCAAAAGTCTGGCGAATTGGAAAAAAGCAAAAAGCTGAAAAGGAATTTAAAAGAAAGCCGAAAAAAACCAAAGGAGGCGGGATCAGAGGAGAGTATAAATAGGAGCTTCAAACACAGCTCGTCAGTATGCCCCGCTGAGGAAGGAGTAACATCTTCGAAACGTCGCGACATGGGCATACTCATTTAATTTTTCCACTTTATGTTAGTTGTTATTTTAGTTTGTTATTTTGGGGGATTTTATTTCATATTTTAATTCATGTTTATTGGTTTTCCTTAAAAACTCAAACTGGAGATTAATTAAAACTAATTTGAAAGAAGACACAGAAACAAATTGAATTAGAAATCTTTATTGGAATTGAGCCAAAGTAACGGACACGTGATATGACAACCTGTAAAAAAGAAATACTTACCTGTAAAAAAGTAAAAAAATACTTACCTGAAAGGAAAACCTGTAAAAGAATACTTACCTGGACAATTAAAGAACATTAAGAGGTAGAGGGATGTGAGGCTGCGGACCGTCGGGTGCGATGGCCCGTGCACGCTCTGTTCCTCCTGGAGTGCGTACAGGGACTCGATTGCTGTGACCCTGTCCACTCTGAGAGGGACAGGTTCTTTTTCTCACTCCTAACCAGCCAGCGCCTCGATCCGGTTGTCTTTGGGTCTCACTCCTAGTTAAGCTAATCTAGCATCTATGCCCTACCCAAATCATAACCTAACCCTAACCAATTTGTTTATCTAAATTAATCAAACCCTAATTGGAATTTAGCCCTATTTTACCTACCCCCTGATCTAATCTGGCCCTAACAATTTTACAATTTTGGAAAGTCCCACTCCCACTTCATTTTTGGAAATTAAATCTTAAACCTTAACCCAGTACTAGCTCTGAAGCCCAAGTAATCCTAACCTAAGCTGAAACCTAAAGCCTAACCCACAGTCACATCGCCTTTCTAAATTATTTACTCCCAAGTAGGGTTGAGTCCTCCCAAGCAGGGTGAGAGTTCGTAGAAAGCCAAGTCGGCATTCATAGTAGCCTAAACAATTGGAAGAGAAAGGGACAGATGTAGGCCAAAAGGAAGGGTAAAGGGCAGAGGTCAAGAGAAGGGAAGAAAAGGATGAGGAAAAGGGAAAAGTCAAAGGAAAGAGGAAAAGACTGAAAATGAAGACAGGAAGAAGAAAGGGAAAGATTAGAGCCCAAAAGTCTGGCGGAATTGGAAAAAGCAAAAACTGAAAAGGAATTTAAAAGAAAGCCGAAAAAAGCCAAAGGAGGCGGGATCAGAGGAGAGAGTATAAATAGGAGCTTCAAACACAGCTCGTCAGTATGCCCTCGCCTGAGGAAGGAGTAACATCTTCGAAACGTCGCGACATGGGCATACTCATTTAATTTTTTCCACTTTATGTTAGTTTGTTATTTTAGTTTGTTATTTTGGGGGATTTTATTTCATATTTTAATTCATGTTTTATTGGTTTTCCTTAAAAACTCAAACTGGAGATTAATTAAAACTAAATTTGAAAGAAGACACAGAAAACAAATTGGAATTAGAAATCTTTATTGGAATTGAGCCAAAGTAACGGACACGTGATATGACAACCTGTAAAAAAGAAATACTTACCTGTAAAAAAGTAAAAAAATACTTACCTGAAAGGAAAAAACCTGTAAAAGAAATACTTACCTGGACAATTAAAGAACAATTATGAGGTAGAGGGATGTGAGGCTGCGGACCGTCGGTGCGATGGCCCGTGCACGCTCTGTTCCTCCTGGAGTGCGTACAGGGACTCGATTGCTGTGACCCTGTCCACTCTGAGAGGGACAGGTTCTTTTTCTCACTCCTAACCAGCCAGCGCCTCGATCCGGTTGGTCTTTGGGTCTCACTCCTAGTTAAGCTAAATCTAGCATCTATGCCCTACCCAAATCATAACCCTAACCCTAACCAATTTGTTTATCTAAAATTAATCAAACCCTAATTGGAATTTAGCCCTATTTTACCTACCCCCTGATCTAATCTGGCCCTAACAATTTACAATTTTGGAAAGTCCCACTCCCACTTCATTTTTGGAAATTAAATCTTAAACCTTAACCCAGTACTAGCTCTGAAGCCCAAGTAATCCTAACCCTAAGCTGAAACCTAAAGCCTAACCACAGTCACATCGCCTTTCTAAATTATTTACTCCCCAAGTAGGGTTGAGTCCTCCCCAAGCAGGGTTGAGAGTTTCGTAGAAAGCCAAGTCGGCATTCATAGTAGCCTAAACAATTGGAAGAGAAAGGGACAGATGTAGGCCAAAAGGAAGGGTAAAGGGCAGAGGTCAAGAGAAGGGAAGAAAAGGATGAGGAAAAGGGAAAGTCAAAGGGAAAGAGGAAAAGACTGAAATGAAGACAGGAAGAAGAAAGGGAAAGATTAGAGCCCAAAAGTCTGGCGGAATTGGAAAAAGCAAAAAGCTGAAAAGGAATTTAAAAGAAGCCGAAAAAAAGCCAAAGGAGGCGGGATCAGAGGAGAGAGTATAAATAGGAGCTTCAAACACAGCTCGTCAGTATGCCCTCGCCTGAGGAAGGAGTAACATCTTCGAAACGTCGCGACATGGGCATACTCATTTAATTTTTTCCACTTTATGTTAGTTTGTTATTTTAGTTTGTTATTTTGGGGGATTTTATTTCATATTTTAATTCATGTTTTATTGGTTTTCCTTAAAAACTCAAACTGGAGATTAATTAAAACTAAATTTGAAAGAAGACACAGAAAACAATTGGAATTAGAATCTTTATTGGAATTGAGCCAAAGTAACGGACACGTGATATGACAACCTGTAAAAAAGAAATACTTACCTGTAAAAAAAGTAAAAAATACTTACCTGAAAGGAAAAACCTGTAAAAGAAATACTTACCTGGACAATTAAAGAACAATTATGAGGTAGAGGGATGTGAGGCTGCGGACCGTCGGGTGCGATGGCCCGTGCACGCTCTGTTCCTCCTGGAGTGCGTACAGGGACTCGATTGCTGTGACCCTGTCCACTCTGAGAGGGACAGGTTCTTTTTCTCACTCCTAACCAGCCAGCGCCTCGATCCGGTTGGTCTTTGGGTCTCACTCCTAGTTAAGCTAAATCTAGCATCTATGCCCTACCCAAATCATAACCCTAACCCTAACCAATTTGTTTATCTAAAATTAATCAAACCCTAATTGGAATTTAGCCCTATTTTACCTACCCCTGATCTAATCTGGCCCTAACAATTTTACAATTTTGGAAAGTCCCACTCCCACTTCATTTTTGGAAATTAAATCTTAAACCTTAACCCAGTACTAGCTCTGAAGCCCAAGTAATCCTAACCCTAAGCTGAAACCTAAAGCCTAACCCACAGTCACATCGCCTTTCTAAATTATTTACTCCCCAAGTAGGGTTGAGTCCTCCCAAGCAGGGTTGAGAGTTTCGTAGAAAGCCAAGTCGGCATTCATAGTAGCCTAAACAATTGGAAGAGAAAGGGACAGATGTAGGCCAAAAGGAAGGGTAAAGGGCAGAGGTCAAGAGAAGGGAAGAAAAGGATGAGGAAAAGGGAAAAGTCAAAGGGAAAGAGGAAAAGACTGAAATGAAGACAGGAAGAAGAAAGGGAAAGATTAGAGCCCAAAAGTCTGGCGGAATTGGAAAAAGCAAAAAGCTGAAAAGGAATTTAAAAGAAAGCCGAAAAAAGCCAAAGGAGGCGGGATCAGAGGAGAGAGTATAAATAGGAGCTTCAAACACAGCTCGTCAGTATGCCCTCGCCTGAGGAAGGAGTAACATCTTCGAAACGTCGCGACATGGGCATACTCATTTAATTTTTTCCACTTTATGTTAGTTTGTTATTTAGTTTGTTATTTTGGGGGATTTTATTTCATATTTTAATTCATGTTTTATTGGTTTTCCTTAAAAACTCAAACTGGAGATTAATTAAAACTAAATTTGAAAGAAGACACAGAAAACAAATTGGAATTAGAAATCTTTATTGGAATTGAGCCAAAGTAACGGACACGTGATATGACAACCTGTAAAAAAGAAATACTTACCTGTAAAAAAAGTAAAAAATACTTACCTGAAAGGAAAAAACCTGTAAAAGAAATACTTACCTGGACAATTAAAGAACAATTATGAGGTAGAGGGATGTGAGGCTGCGGACCGTCGGGTGCGATGGCCCGTGCACGCTCTGTTCCTCCTGGAGTGCGTACAGGGACTCGATTGCTGTGACCCTGTCCACTCTGAGAGGGACAGGTTCTTTTTCTCACTCCTAACCAGCCAGCGCCTCGATCCGGTTGGTCTTTGGGTCTCACTCCTAGTTAAGCTAAATCTAGCATCTATGCCCTACCCAAATCATAACCCTAACCCTAACCAATTTGTTTATCTAAAATTAATCAACCCTAATTGGAATTTAGCCCTATTTTACCTACCCCTGATCTAATCTGGCCCTAACAATTTTACAATTTTGGAAAGTCCCACTCCCACTTCATTTTTGGAAATTAAATCTTAAACCTTAACCCAGTACTAGCTCTGAAGCCCAAGTAATCCTAACCCTAAGCTGAAACCTAAAGCCTAACCCACAGTCACATCGCCTTTCTAAATTATTTACTCCCCAAGTAGGGTTGAGTCCTCCCCAAGCAGGGTTGAGAGTTTCGTAGAAAGCCAAGTCGGCATTCATAGTAGCCTAAACAATTGGAAGAGAAAGGGACAGATGTAGGCCAAAAGGAAGGGTAAAGGGCAGAGGTCAAGAGAAGGGAAGAAAAGGATGAGGAAAAGGGAAAAGTCAAAGGGAAAAGAGGAAAAGACTGAAAATGAAGACAGGAAGAAGAAAGGGAAAGATTAGAGCCCAAAAGTCTGGCGGAATTGGAAAAAAGCAAAAGCTGAAAAGGAATTTAAAAGAAAGCCGAAAAAAAGCCAAAGGAGGCGGGATCAGAGGAGAGAGTATAAATAGGAGCTTCAAACACAGCTCGTCAGTATGCCCTCGCCTGAGGAAGGAGTAACATCTTCGAAACGTCGCGACATGGGCATACTCATTTAATTTTTTCCACTTTATGTTAGTTTGTTATTTTAGTTTGTTATTTTGGGGGATTTTATTTCATATTTTAATTCATGTTTTATTGGTTTTCCTTAAAAACTCAAACTGGAGATTAATTAAAACTAAATTTGAAAGAAGACACAGAAAACAAATTGGAATTAGAAATCTTTATTGGAATTGAGCCAAAGTAACGGACACGTGATATGACAACCTGTAAAAAAGAAATACTTACCTGTAAAAAAAGTAAAAAAATACTTACCTGAAAGGAAAAAACCTGTAAAAGAAATACTTACCTGGACAATTAAAGAACAATTATGAGGTAGAGGGATGTGAGGCTGCGGACCGTCGGGTGCGATGGCCCGTGCACGCTCTGTTCCTCCTGGAGTGCGTACAGGGACTCGATTGCTGTGACCCTGTCCACTCTGAGAGGGACAGGTTCTTTTTCTCACTCCTAACCAGCCAGCGCCTCGATCCGGTTGGTCTTTGGGTCTCACTCCTAGTTAAGCTAAATCTAGCATCTATGCCCTACCCAAATCATAACCCTAACCCTAACCAATTTGTTTATCTAAAATTAATCAAACCCTAATTGGAATTTAGCCCTATTTTACCTACCCCCTGATCTAATCTGGCCCTAACAATTTTACAATTTTGGAAAGTCCCACTCCCACTTCATTTTTGGAAATTAAATCTTAAACCTTAACCCAGTACTAGCTCTGAAGCCCAAGTAATCCTAACCCTAAGCTGAAACCTAAAGCCTAACCCACAGTCACATCGCCTTTCTAAATTATTTACTCCCCAAGTAGGGTTGAGTCCTCCCCAAGCAGGGTTGAGAGTTTCGTAGAAAGCCAAGTCGGCATTCATAGTAGCCTAAACAATTGGAAGAGAAAGGGACAGATGTAGGCCAAAAGGAAGGGTAAAGGGCAGAGGTCAAGAGAAGGGAAGAAAAGGATGAGGAAAAGGGAAAAGTCAAAGGGAAAAGAGGAAAAGACTGAAAATGAAGACAGGAAGAAGAAAGGGAAAGATTAGAGCCCAAAAGTCTGGCGGAATTGGAAAAAAGCAAAAAGCTGAAAAGGAATTTAAAAGAAAGCCGAAAAAAAGCCAAAGGAGGCGGGATCAGAGGAGAGAGTATAAATAGGAGCTTCAAACACAGCTCGTCAGTATGCCCTCGCCTGAGGAAGGAGTAACATCTTCGAAACGTCGCGACATGGGCATACTCATTTAATTTTTTCCACTTTATGTTAGTTTGTTATTTTAGTTTGTTATTTTGGGGGATTTTATTTCATATTTTAATTCATGTTTTATTGGTTTTCCTTAAAAACTCAAACTGGAGATTAATTAAAACTAAATTTGAAAGAAGACACAGAAAACAAATTGGAATTAGAAATCTTTATTGGAATTGAGCCAAAGTAACGGACACGTGATATGACAACCTGTAAAAAAGAAATACTTACCTGTAAAAAAAGTAAAAAAATACTTACCTGAAAGGAAAAAACCTGTAAAAGAAATACTTACCTGGACAATTAAAGAACAATTATGAGGTAGAGGGATGTGAGGCTGCGGACCGTCGGGTGCGATGGCCCGTGCACGCTCTGTTCCTCCTGGAGTGCGTACAGGGACTCGATTGCTGTGACCCTGTCCACTCTGAGAGGGACAGGTTCTTTTTCTCACTCCTAACCAGCCAGCGCCTCGATCCGGTTGGTCTTTGGGTCTCACTCCTAGTTAAGCTAAATCTAGCATCTATGCCCTACCCAAATCATAACCCTAACCCTAACCAATTTGTTTATCTAAAATTAATCAAACCCTAATTGGAATTTAGCCCTATTTTACCTACCCCCTGATCTAATCTGGCCCTAACAATTTTACAATTTTGGAAAGTCCCACTCCCACTTCATTTTTGGAAATTAAATCTTAAACCTTAACCCAGTACTAGCTCTGAAGCCCAAGTAATCCTAACCCTAAGCTGAAACCTAAAGCCTAACCCACAGTCACATCGCCTTTCTAAATTATTTACTCCCCAAGTAGGGTTGAGTCCTCCCCAAGCAGGGTTGAGAGTTTCGTAGAAAGCCAAGTCGGCATTCATAGTAGCCTAAACAATTGGAAGAGAAAGGACAGATGTAGGCCAAAAGGAAGGGTAAAGGGCAGAGGTCAAGAGAAGGGAAGAAAAGGATGAGGAAAAGGGAAAAGTCAAAGGGAAAAGAGGAAAAGACTGAAAATGAAGACAGGAAGAAGAAAGGGAAAGATTAGAGCCCAAAAGTCTGGCGGAATTGGAAAAAGCAAAAAGCTGAAAAGGAATTTAAAAGAAAGCCGAAAAAAAGCCAAAGGAGGCGGGATCAGAGGAGAGAGTATAAATAGGAGCTTCAAACACAGCTCGTCAGTATGCCCTCGCCTGAGGAAGGAGTAACATCTTCGAAACGTCGCGACATGGGCATACTCATTTAATTTTTTCCACTTTATGTTAGTTTGTTATTTTAGTTTGTTATTTTGGGGGATTTTATTTCATATTTTAATTCATGTTTTATTGGTTTTCCTTAAAAACTCAAACTGGAGATTAATTAAAACTAAATTTGAAAGAAGACACAGAAAACAAATTGGAATTAGAAATCTTTATTGGAATTGAGCCAAAGTAACGGACACGTGATATGACAACCTGTAAAAAGAAATACTTACCTGTAAAAAAAGTAAAAAAATACTTACCTGAAAGGAAAAAACCTGTAAAAGAAATACTTACCTGGACAATTAAAGAACAATTATGAGGTAGAGGGATGTGAGGCTGCGGACCGTCGGGTGCGATGGCCCGTGCACGCTCTGTTCCTCCTGGAGTGCGTACAGGGACTCGATTGCTGTGACCCTGTCCACTCTGAGAGGGACAGGTTCTTTTTCTCACTCCTAACCAGCCAGCGCCTCGATCCGGTTGGTCTTTGGGTCTCACTCCTAGTTAAGCTAAATCTAGCATCTATGCCCTACCCAAATCATAACCCTAACCCTAACCAATTTGTTTATCTAAAATTAATCAAACCCTAATTGGAATTTAGCCCTATTTTACCTACCCCCTGATCTAATCTGGCCCTAACAATTTTACAATTTTGGAAAGTCCCACTCCCACTTCATTTTTGGAAATTAAATCTTAAACCTTAACCCAGTACTAGCTCTGAAGCCCAAGTAATCCTAACCCTAAGCTGAAACCTAAAGCCTAACCCACAGTCACATCGCCTTTCTAAATTATTTACTCCCCAAGTAGGGTTGAGTCCTCCCCAAGCAGGGTTGAGAGTTTCGTAGAAAGCCAAGTCGGCATTCATAGTAGCCTAAACAATTGGAAGAGAAAGGGACAGATGTAGGCCAAAAGGAAGGGTAAAGGGCAGAGGTCAAGAGAAGGGAAGAAAAGGATGAGGAAAAGGGAAAAGTCAAAGGGAAAAGAGGAAAAGACTGAAAATGAAGACAGGAAGAAGAAAGGGAAAGATTAGAGCCCAAAAGTCTGGCGGAATTGGAAAAAGCAAAAAGCTGAAAAGGAATTTAAAAGAAAGCCGAAAAAAAGCCAAAGGAGGCGGGATCAGAGGAGAGAGTATAAATAGGAGCTTCAAACACAGCTCGTCAGTATGCCCTCGCCTGAGGAAGGAGTAACATCTTCGAAACGTCGCGACATGGGCATACTCATTTAATTTTTTCCACTTTATGTTAGTTTGTTATTTTAGTTTGTTATTTTGGGGGATTTTATTTCATATTTTAATTCATGTTTTATTGGTTTTCCTTAAAAACTCAAACTGGAGATTAATTAAAACTAAATTTGAAAGAAGACACAGAAAACAAATTGGAATTAGAAATCTTTATTGGAATTGAGCCAAAGTAACGGACACGTGATATGACAACCTGTAAAAAAGAAATACTTACCTGTAAAAAAAGTAAAAAAATACTTACCTGAAAGGAAAAAACCTGTAAAAGAAATACTTACCTGGACAATTAAAGAACAATTATGAGGTAGAGGGATGTGAGGCTGCGGACCGTCGGGTGCGATGGCCCGTGCACGCTCTGTTCCTCCTGGAGTGCGTACAGGGACTCGATTGCTGTGACCCTGTCCACTCTGAGAGGGACAGGTTCTTTTTCTCACTCCTAACCAGCCAGCGCCTCGATCCGGTTGGTCTTTGGGTCTCACTCCTAGTTAAGCTAAATCTAGCATCTATGCCCTACCCAAATCATAACCCTAACCCTAACCAATTTGTTTATCTAAAATTAATCAAACCCTAATTGGAATTTAGCCCTATTTTACCTACCCCCTGATCTAATCTGGCCCTAACAATTTTACAATTTTGGAAAGTCCCACTCCCACTTCATTTTTGGAAATTAAATCTTAAACCTTAACCCAGTACTAGCTCTGAAGCCCAAGTAATCCTAACCCTAAGCTGAAACCTAAAGCCTAACCCACAGTCACATCGCCTTTCTAAATTATTTACTCCCCAAGTAGGGTTGAGTCCTCCCCAAGCAGGGTTGAGAGTTTCGTAGAAAGCCAAGTCGGCATTCATAGTAGCCTAAACAATTGGAAGAGAAAGGGACAGATGTAGGCCAAAAGGAAGGGTAAAGGGCAGAGGTCAAGAGAAGGGAAGAAAAGGATGAGGAAAAGGGAAAAGTCAAAGGGAAAAGAGGAAAAGACTGAAAATGAAGACAGGAAGAAGAAAGGGAAAGATTAGAGCCCAAAAGTCTGGCGGAATTGGAAAAAAGCAAAAAGCTGAAAAGGAATTTAAAAGAAAGCCGAAAAAAAGCCAAAGGAGGCGGGATCAGAGGAGAGAGTATAAATAGGAGCTTCAAACACAGCTCGTCAGTATGCCCTCGCCTGAGGAAGGAGTAACATCTTCGAAACGTCGCGACATGGGCATACTCATTTAATTTTTTCCACTTTATGTTAGTTTGTTATTTTAGTTTGTTATTTTGGGGGATTTTATTTCATATTTTAATTCATGTTTTATTGGTTTTCCTTAAAAACTCAAACTGGAGATTAATTAAAACTAAATTTGAAAGAAGACACAGAAAACAAATTGGAATTAGAAATCTTTATTGGAATTGAGCCAAAGTAACGGACACGTGATATGACAACCTGTAAAAAAGAAATACTTACCTGTAAAAAAGTAAAAAAATACTTACCTGAAAGGAAAAAACCTGTAAAAGAAATACTTACCTGGACAATTAAAGAACAATTATGAGGTAGAGGGATGTGAGGCTGCGGACCGTCGGGTGCGATGGCCCGTGCACGCTCTGTTCCTCCTGGAGTGCGTACAGGGACTCGATTGCTGTGACCCTGTCCACTCTGAGAGGGACAGGTTCTTTTTCTCACTCCTAACCAGCCAGCGCCTCGATCCGGTTGGTCTTTGGGTCTCACTCCTAGTTAAGCTAAATCTAGCATCTATGCCCTACCCAAATCATAACCCTAACCCTAACCAATTTGTTTATCTAAAATTAATCAAACCCTAATTGGAATTTAGCCCTATTTTACCTACCCCCTGATCTAATCTGGCCCTAACAATTTTACAATTTTGGAAAGTCCCACTCCCACTTCATTTTTGGAAATTAAATCTTAAACCTTAACCCAGTACTAGCTCTGAAGCCCAAGTAATCCTAACCCTAAGCTGAAACCTAAAGCCTAACCCACAGTCACATCGCCTTTCTAAATTATTTACTCCCCAAGTAGGGTTGAGTCCTCCCCAAGCAGGGTTGAGAGTTTCGTAGAAAGCCAAGTCGGCATTCATAGTAGCCTAAACAATTGGAAGAGAAAGGGACAGATGTAGGCCAAAAGGAAGGGTAAAGGGCAGAGGTCAAGAGAAGGGAAGAAAAGGATGAGGAAAAGGGAAAAGTCAAAGGGAAAAGAGGAAAAGACTGAAAATGAAGACAGGAAGAAGAAAGGGAAAGATTAGAGCCCAAAAGTCTGGCGGAATTGGAAAAAAGCAAAAAGCTGAAAAGGAATTTAAAAGAAAGCCGAAAAAAAGCCAAAGGAGGCGGGATCAGAGGAGAGAGTATAAATAGGAGCTTCAAACACAGCTCGTCAGTATGCCCTCGCCTGAGGAAGGAGTAACATCTTCGAAACGTCGCGACATGGGCATACTCATTTAATTTTTTCCACTTTATGTTAGTTTGTTATTTTAGTTTGTTATTTTGGGGATTTTATTTCATATTTTAATTCATGTTTTATTGGTTTTCCTTAAAAACTCAAACTGGAGATTAATTAAAACTAAATTTGAAAGAAGACACAGAAAACAAATTGGAATTAGAAATCTTTATTGGAATTGAGCCAAAGTAACGGACACGTGATATGACAACCTGTAAAAAGAAATACTTACCTGTAAAAAAGTAAAAAAATACTTACCTGAAAGGAAAAAACCTGTAAAAGAAATACTTACCTGGACAATTAAAGAACAATTATGAGGTAGAGGGATGTGAGGCTGCGGACCGTCGGGTGCGATGGCCCGTGCACGCTCTGTTCCTCCTGGAGTGCGTACAGGGACTCGATTGCTGTGACCCTGTCCACTCTGAGAGGGACAGGTTCTTTTTCTCACTCCTAACCAGCCAGCGCCTCGATCCGGTTGGTCTTTGGGTCTCACTCCTAGTTAAGCTAAATCTAGCATCTATGCCCTACCCAAATCATAACCCTAACCCTAACCAATTTGTTTATCTAAAATTAATCAAACCCTAATTGGAATTTAGCCCTATTTTACCTACCCCCTGATCTAATCTGGCCCTAACAATTTTACAATTTTGGAAAGTCCCACTCCCACTTCATTTTTGGAAATTAAATCTTAAACCTTAACCCAGTACTAGCTCTGAAGCCCAAGTAATCCTAACCCTAAGCTGAAACCTAAAGCCTAACCCACAGTCACATCGCCTTTCTAAATTATTTACTCCCCAAGTAGGGTTGAGTCCTCCCCAAGCAGGGTTGAGAGTTTCGTAGAAAGCCAAGTCGGCATTCATAGTAGCCTAAACAATTGGAAGAGAAAGGGACAGATGTAGGCCAAAAGGAAGGGTAAAGGGCAGAGGTCAAGAGAAGGGAAGAAAAGGATGAGGAAAAGGGAAAAGTCAAAGGGAAAAGAGGAAAAGACTGAAAATGAAGACAGGAAGAAGAAAGGGAAAGATTAGAGCCCAAAAGTCTGGCGGAATTGGAAAAAAGCAAAAAGCTGAAAAGGAATTTAAAAGAAAGCCGAAAAAAAGCCAAAGGAGGCGGGATCAGAGGAGAGAGTATAAATAGGAGCTTCAAACACAGCTCGTCAGTATGCCCTCGCCTGAGGAAGGAGTAACATCTTCGAAACGTCGCGACATGGGCATACTCATTTAATTTTTTCCACTTTATGTTAGTTTGTTATTTTAGTTTGTTATTTTGGGGGATTTTATTTCATATTTTAATTCATGTTTTATTGGTTTTCCTTAAAAACTCAAACTGGAGATTAATTAAAACTAAATTTGAAAGAAGACACAGAAAACAAATTGGAATTAGAAATCTTTATTGGAATTGAGCCAAAGTAACGGACACGTGATATGACAACCTGTAAAAAAGAAATACTTACCTGTAAAAAAGTAAAAAAATACTTACCTGAAAGGAAAAAACCTGTAAAAGAAATACTTACCTGGACAATTAAAGAACAATTATGAGGTAGAGGGATGTGAGGCTGCGGACCGTCGGGTGCGATGGCCCGTGCACGCTCTGTTCCTCCTGGAGTGCGTACAGGGACTCGATTGCTGTGACCCTGTCCACTCTGAGAGGGACAGGTTCTTTTTCTCACTCCTAACCAGCCAGCGCCTCGATCCGGTTGGTCTTTGGGTCTCACTCCTAGTTAAGCTAAATCTAGCATCTATGCCCTACCCAAATCATAACCCTAACCCTAACCAATTTGTTTATCTAAAATTAATCAAACCCTAATTGGAATTTAGCCCTATTTTACCTACCCCCTGATCTAATCTGGCCCTAACAATTTTACAATTTTGGAAAGTCCCACTCCCACTTCATTTTTGGAAATTAAATCTTAAACCTTAACCCAGTACTAGCTCTGAAGCCCAAGTAATCCTAACCCTAAGCTGAAACCTAAAGCCTAACCCACAGTCACATCGCCTTTCTAAATTATTTACTCCCCAAGTAGGGTTGAGTCCTCCCCAAGCAGGGTTGAGAGTTTCGTAGAAAGCCAAGTCGGCATTCATAGTAGCCTAAACAATTGGAAGAGAAAGGGACAGATGTAGGCCAAAAGGAAGGGTAAAGGGCAGAGGTCAAGAGAAGGGAAGAAAAGGATGAGGAAAAGGGAAAAGTCAAAGGGAAAAGAGGAAAAGACTGAAAATGAAGACAGGAAGAAGAAAGGGAAAGATTAGAGCCCAAAAGTCTGGCGGAATTGGAAAAAAGCAAAAAGCTGAAAAGGAATTTAAAAGAAAGCCGAAAAAAAGCCAAAGGAGGCGGGATCAGAGGAGAGAGTATAAATAGGAGCTTCAAACACAGCTCGTCAGTATGCCCTCGCCTGAGGAAGGAGTAACATCTTCGAAACGTCGCGACATGGGCATACTCATTTAATTTTTTCCACTTTATGTTAGTTTGTTATTTTAGTTTGTTATTTTGGGGGATTTTATTTCATATTTTAATTCATGTTTTATTGGTTTTCCTTAAAAACTCAAACTGGAGATTAATTAAAACTAAATTTGAAAGAAGACACAGAAAACAAATTGGAATTAGAAATCTTTATTGGAATTGAGCCAAAGTAACGGACACGTGATATGACAACCTGTAAAAAAGAAATACTTACCTGTAAAAAAAGTAAAAAAATACTTACCTGAAAGGAAAAAACCTGTAAAAGAAATACTTACCTGGACAATTAAAGAACAATTATGAGGTAGAGGGATGTGAGGCTGCGGACCGTCGGGTGCGATGGCCCGTGCACGCTCTGTTCCTCCTGGAGTGCGTACAGGGACTCGATTGCTGTGACCCTGTCCACTCTGAGAGGGACAGGTTCTTTTTCTCACTCCTAACCAGCCAGCGCCTCGATCCGGTTGGTCTTTGGGTCTCACTCCTAGTTAAGCTAAATCTAGCATCTATGCCCTACCCAAATCATAACCCTAACCCTAACCAATTTGTTTATCTAAAATTAATCAAACCCTAATTGGAATTTAGCCCTATTTTACCTACCCCCTGATCTAATCTGGCCCTAACAATTTTACAATTTTGGAAAGTCCCACTCCCACTTCATTTTTGGAAATTAAATCTTAAACCTTAACCCAGTACTAGCTCTGAAGCCCAAGTAATCCTAACCCTAAGCTGAAACCTAAAGCCTAACCCACAGTCACATCGCCTTTCTAAATTATTTACTCCCCAAGTAGGGTTGAGTCCTCCCCAAGCAGGGTTGAGAGTTTCGTAGAAAGCCAAGTCGGCATTCATAGTAGCCTAAACAATTGGAAGAGAAAGGGACAGATGTAGGCCAAAAGGAAGGGTAAAGGGCAGAGGTCAAGAGAAGGGAAGAAAAGGATGAGGAAAAGGGAAAAGTCAAAGGGAAAAGAGGAAAAGACTGAAAATGAAGACAGGAAGAAGAAAGGGAAAGATTAGAGCCCAAAAGTCTGGCGGAATTGGAAAAAAGCAAAAAGCTGAAAAGGAATTTAAAAGAAAGCCGAAAAAAAGCCAAAGGAGGCGGGATCAGAGGAGAGAGTATAAATAGGAGCTTCAAACACAGCTCGTCAGTATGCCCTCGCCTGAGGAAGGAGTAACATCTTCGAAACGTCGCGACATGGGCATACTCATTTAATTTTTTCCACTTTATGTTAGTTTGTTATTTTAGTTTGTTATTTTGGGGGATTTTATTTCATATTTTAATTCATGTTTTATTGGTTTTCCTTAAAAACTCAAACTGGAGATTAATTAAAACTAAATTTGAAAGAAGACACAGAAAACAAATTGGAATTAGAAATCTTTATTGGAATTGAGCCAAAGTAACGGACACGTGATATGACAACCTGTAAAAAGAAATACTTACCTGTAAAAAAAGTAAAAAAATACTTACCTGAAAGGAAAAAACCTGTAAAAGAAATACTTACCTGGACAATTAAAGAACAATTATGAGGTAGAGGGATGTGAGGCTGCGGACCGTCGGGTGCGATGGCCCGTGCACGCTCTGTTCCTCCTGGAGTGCGTACAGGGACTCGATTGCTGTGACCCTGTCCACTCTGAGAGGGACAGGTTCTTTTTCTCACTCCTAACCAGCCAGCGCCTCGATCCGGTTGGTCTTTGGGTCTCACTCCTAGTTAAGCTAAATCTAGCATCTATGCCCTACCCAAATCATAACCCTAACCCTAACCAATTTGTTTATCTAAAATTAATCAAACCCTAATTGGAATTTAGCCCTATTTTACCTACCCCCTGATCTAATCTGGCCCTAACAATTTTACAATTTTGGAAAGTCCCACTCCCACTTCATTTTTGGAAATTAAATCTTAAACCTTAACCCAGTACTAGCTCTGAAGCCCAAGTAATCCTAACCCTAAGCTGAAACCTAAAGCCTAACCCACAGTCACATCGCCTTTCTAAATTATTTACTCCCCAAGTAGGGTTGAGTCCTCCCCAAGCAGGGTTGAGAGTTTCGTAGAAAGCCAAGTCGGCATTCATAGTAGCCTAAACAATTGGAAGAGAAAGGGACAGATGTAGGCCAAAAGGAAGGGTAAAGGGCAGAGGTCAAGAGAAGGGAAGAAAAGGATGAGGAAAAGGGAAAAGTCAAAGGGAAAAGAGGAAAAGACTGAAAATGAAGACAGGAAGAAGAAAGGGAAAGATTAGAGCCCAAAAGTCTGGCGGAATTGGAAAAAAGCAAAAAGCTGAAAAGGAATTTAAAAGAAAGCCGAAAAAAAGCCAAAGGAGGCGGGATCAGAGGAGAGAGTATAAATAGGAGCTTCAAACACAGCTCGTCAGTATGCCCTCGCCTGAGGAAGGAGTAACATCTTCGAAACGTCGCGACATGGGCATACTCATTTAATTTTTTCCACTTTATGTTAGTTTGTTATTTTAGTTTGTTATTTTGGGGGATTTTATTTCATATTTTAATTCATGTTTTATTGGTTTTCCTTAAAAACTCAAACTGGAGATTAATTAAAACTAAATTTGAAAGAAGACACAGAAAACAAATTGGAATTAGAAATCTTTATTGGAATTGAGCCAAAGTAACGGACACGTGATATGACAACCTGTAAAAAAGAAATACTTACCTGTAAAAAAAGTAAAAAAATACTTACCTGAAAGGAAAAAACCTGTAAAAGAAATACTTACCTGGACAATTAAAGAACAATTATGAGGTAGAGGGATGTGAGGCTGCGGACCGTCGGGTGCGATGGCCCGTGCACGCTCTGTTCCTCCTGGAGTGCGTACAGGGACTCGATTGCTGTGACCCTGTCCACTCTGAGAGGGACAGGTTCTTTTTCTCACTCCTAACCAGCCAGCGCCTCGATCCGGTTGGTCTTTGGGTCTCACTCCTAGTTAAGCTAAATCTAGCATCTATGCCCTACCCAAATCATAACCCTAACCCTAACCAATTTGTTTATCTAAAATTAATCAAACCCTAATTGGAATTTAGCCCTATTTTACCTACCCCCTGATCTAATCTGGCCCTAACAATTTTACAATTTTGGAAAGTCCCACTCCCACTTCATTTTTGGAAATTAAATCTTAAACCTTAACCCAGTACTAGCTCTGAAGCCCAAGTAATCCTAACCCTAAGCTGAAACCTAAAGCCTAACCCACAGTCACATCGCCTTTCTAAATTATTTACTCCCCAAGTAGGGTTGAGTCCTCCCCAAGCAGGGTTGAGAGTTTCGTAGAAAGCCAAGTCGGCATTCATAGTAGCCTAAACAATTGGAAGAGAAAGGGACAGATGTAGGCCAAAAGGAAGGGTAAAGGGCAGAGGTCAAGAGAAGGGAAGAAAAGGATGAGGAAAAGGGAAAAGTCAAAGGGAAAAGAGGAAAAGACTGAAAATGAAGACAGGAAGAAGAAAGGGAAAGATTAGAGCCCAAAAGTCTGGCGGAATTGGAAAAAAGCAAAAAGCTGAAAAGGAATTTAAAAGAAAGCCGAAAAAAAGCCAAAGGAGGCGGGATCAGAGGAGAGAGTATAAATAGGAGCTTCAAACACAGCTCGTCAGTATGCCCTCGCCTGAGGAAGGAGTAACATCTTCGAAACGTCGCGACATGGGCATACTCATTTAATTTTTTCCACTTTATGTTAGTTTGTTATTTTAGTTTGTTATTTTGGGGGATTTTATTTCATATTTTAATTCATGTTTTATTGGTTTTCCTTAAAAACTCAAACTGGAGATTAATTAAAACTAAATTTGAAAGAAGACACAGAAAACAAATTGGAATTAGAAATCTTTATTGGAATTGAGCCAAAGTAACGGACACGTGATATGACAACCTGTAAAAAAGAAATACTTACCTGTAAAAAAAGTAAAAAAATACTTACCTGAAAGGAAAAAACCTGTAAAAGAAATACTTACCTGGACAATTAAAGAACAATTATGAGGTAGAGGGATGTGAGGCTGCGGACCGTCGGGTGCGATGGCCCGTGCACGCTCTGTTCCTCCTGGAGTGCGTACAGGGACTCGATTGCTGTGACCCTGTCCACTCTGAGAGGGACAGGTTCTTTTTCTCACTCCTAACCAGCCAGCGCCTCGATCCGGTTGGTCTTTGGGTCTCACTCCTAGTTAAGCTAAATCTAGCATCTATGCCCTACCCAAATCATAACCCTAACCCTAACCAATTTGTTTATCTAAAATTAATCAAACCCTAATTGGAATTTAGCCCTATTTTACCTACCCCCTGATCTAATCTGGCCCTAACAATTTTACAATTTTGGAAAGTCCCACTCCCACTTCATTTTTGGAAATTAAATCTTAAACCTTAACCCAGTACTAGCTCTGAAGCCCAAGTAATCCTAACCCTAAGCTGAAACCTAAAGCCTAACCCACAGTCACATCGCCTTTCTAAATTATTTACTCCCCAAGTAGGGTTGAGTCCTCCCCAAGCAGGGTTGAGAGTTTCGTAGAAAGCCAAGTCGGCATTCATAGTAGCCTAAACAATTGGAAGAGAAAGGGACAGATGTAGGCCAAAAGGAAGGGTAAAGGGCAGAGGTCAAGAGAAGGGAAGAAAAGGATGAGGAAAAGGGAAAAGTCAAAGGGAAAAGAGGAAAAGACTGAAAATGAAGACAGGAAGAAGAAAGGGAAAGATTAGAGCCCAAAAGTCTGGCGGAATTGGAAAAAAGCAAAAAGCTGAAAAGGAATTTAAAAGAAAGCCGAAAAAAAGCCAAAGGAGGCGGGATCAGAGGAGAGAGTATAAATAGGAGCTTCAAACACAGCTCGTCAGTATGCCCTCGCCTGAGGAAGGAGTAACATCTTCGAAACGTCGCGACATGGGCATACTCATTTAATTTTTTCCACTTTATGTTAGTTTGTTATTTTAGTTTGTTATTTTGGGGGATTTTATTTCATATTTTAATTCATGTTTTATTGGTTTTCCTTAAAAACTCAAACTGGAGATTAATTAAAACTAAATTTGAAAGAAGACACAGAAAACAAATTGGAATTAGAAATCTTTATTGGAATTGAGCCAAAGTAACGGACACGTGATATGACAACCTGTAAAAAGAAATACTTACCTGTAAAAAAGTAAAAAAATACTTACCTGAAAGGAAAAAACCTGTAAAAGAAATACTTACCTGGACAATTAAAGAACAATTATGAGGTAGAGGGATGTGAGGCTGCGGACCGTCGGGTGCGATGGCCCGTGCACGCTCTGTTCCTCCTGGAGTGCGTACAGGGACTCGATTGCTGTGACCCTGTCCACTCTGAGAGGGACAGGTTCTTTTTCTCACTCCTAACCAGCCAGCGCCTCGATCCGGTTGGTCTTTGGGTCTCACTCCTAGTTAAGCTAAATCTAGCATCTATGCCCTACCCAAATCATAACCCTAACCCTAACCAATTTGTTTATCTAAAATTAATCAAACCCTAATTGGAATTTAGCCCTATTTTACCTACCCCCTGATCTAATCTGGCCCTAACAATTTTACAATTTTGGAAAGTCCCACTCCCACTTCATTTTTGGAAATTAAATCTTAAACCTTAACCCAGTACTAGCTCTGAAGCCCAAGTAATCCTAACCCTAAGCTGAAACCTAAAGCCTAACCCACAGTCACATCGCCTTTCTAAATTATTTACTCCCCAAGTAGGGTTGAGTCCTCCCCAAGCAGGGTTGAGAGTTTCGTAGAAAGCCAAGTCGGCATTCATAGTAGCCTAAACAATTGGAAGAGAAAGGGACAGATGTAGGCCAAAAGGAAGGGTAAAGGGCAGAGGTCAAGAGAAGGGAAGAAAAGGATGAGGAAAAGGGAAAAGTCAAAGGGAAAAGAGGAAAAGACTGAAAATGAAGACAGGAAGAAGAAAGGGAAAGATTAGAGCCCAAAAGTCTGGCGGAATTGGAAAAAAGCAAAAAGCTGAAAAGGAATTTAAAAGAAAGCCGAAAAAAGCCAAAGGAGGCGGGATCAGAGGAGAGAGTATAAATAGGAGCTTCAAACACAGCTCGTCAGTATGCCCTCGCCTGAGGAAGGAGTAACATCTTCGAAACGTCGCGACATGGGCATACTCATTTAATTTTTTCCACTTTATGTTAGTTTGTTATTTTAGTTTGTTATTTTGGGGGATTTTATTTCATATTTTAATTCATGTTTTATTGGTTTTCCTTAAAAACTCAAACTGGAGATTAATTAAAACTAAATTTGAAAGAAGACACAGAAAACAAATTGGAATTAGAAATCTTTATTGGAATTGAGCCAAAGTAACGGACACGTGATATGACAACCTGTAAAAAGAAATACTTACCTGTAAAAAAAGTAAAAAAATACTTACCTGAAAGGAAAAAACCTGTAAAAGAAATACTTACCTGGACAATTAAAGAACAATTATGAGGTAGAGGGATGTGAGGCTGCGGACCGTCGGGTGCGATGGCCCGTGCACGCTCTGTTCCTCCTGGAGTGCGTACAGGGACTCGATTGCTGTGACCCTGTCCACTCTGAGAGGGACAGGTTCTTTTTCTCACTCCTAACCAGCCAGCGCCTCGATCCGGTTGGTCTTTGGGTCTCACTCCTAGTTAAGCTAAATCTAGCATCTATGCCCTACCCAAATCATAACCCTAACCCTAACCAATTTGTTTATCTAAAATTAATCAAACCCTAATTGGAATTTAGCCCTATTTTACCTACCCCCTGATCTAATCTGGCCCTAACAATTTTACAATTTTGGAAAGTCCCACTCCCACTTCATTTTTGGAAATTAAATCTTAAACCTTAACCCAGTACTAGCTCTGAAGCCCAAGTAATCCTAACCCTAAGCTGAAACCTAAAGCCTAACCCACAGTCACATCGCCTTTCTAAATTATTTACTCCCCAAGTAGGGTTGAGTCCTCCCCAAGCAGGGTTGAGAGTTTCGTAGAAAGCCAAGTCGGCATTCATAGTAGCCTAAACAATTGGAAGAGAAAGGGACAGATGTAGGCCAAAAGGAAGGGTAAAGGGCAGAGGTCAAGAGAAGGGAAGAAAAGGATGAGGAAAAGGGAAAAGTCAAAGGGAAAAGAGGAAAAGACTGAAAATGAAGACAGGAAGAAGAAAGGGAAAGATTAGAGCCCAAAAGTCTGGCGGAATTGGAAAAAAGCAAAAAGCTGAAAAGGAATTTAAAGAAAGCCGAAAAAAGCCAAAGGAGGCGGGATCAGAGGAGAGAGTATAAATAGGAGCTTCAAACACAGCTCGTCAGTATGCCCTCGCCTGAGGAAGGAGTAACATCTTCGAAACGTCGCGACATGGGCATACTCATTTAATTTTTTCCACTTTATGTTAGTTTGTTATTTTAGTTTGTTATTTTGGGGGATTTTATTTCATATTTTAATTCATGTTTTATTGGTTTTCCTTAAAAACTCAAACTGGAGATTAATTAAAACTAAATTTGAAAGAAGACACAGAAAACAAATTGGAATTAGAAATCTTTATTGGAATTGAGCCAAAGTAACGGACACGTGATATGACAACCTGTAAAAAAGAAATACTTACCTGTAAAAAAAGTAAAAAATACTTACCTGAAAGGAAAAAACCTGTAAAAGAAATACTTACCTGGACAATTAAAGAACAATTATGAGGTAGAGGGATGTGAGGCTGCGGACCGTCGGGTGCGATGGCCCGTGCACGCTCTGTTCCTCCTGGAGTGCGTACAGGGACTCGATTGCTGTGACCCTGTCCACTCTGAGAGGGACAGGTTCTTTTTCTCACTCCTAACCAGCCAGCGCCTCGATCCGGTTGGTCTTTGGGTCTCACTCCTAGTTAAGCTAAATCTAGCATCTATGCCCTACCCAAATCATAACCCTAACCCTAACCAATTTGTTTATCTAAAATTAATCAAACCCTAATTGGAATTTAGCCCTATTTTACCTACCCCCTGATCTAATCTGGCCCTAACAATTTTACAATTTTGGAAAGTCCCACTCCCACTTCATTTTTGGAAATTAAATCTTAAACCTTAACCCAGTACTAGCTCTGAAGCCCAAGTAATCCTAACCCTAAGCTGAAACCTAAAGCCTAACCCACAGTCACATCGCCTTTCTAAATTATTTACTCCCCAAGTAGGGTTGAGTCCTCCCCAAGCAGGGTTGAGAGTTTCGTAGAAAGCCAAGTCGGCATTCATAGTAGCCTAAACAATTGGAAGAGAAAGGGACAGATGTAGGCCAAAAGGAAGGGTAAAGGGCAGAGGTCAAGAGAAGGGAAGAAAAGGATGAGGAAAAGGGAAAAGTCAAAGGGAAAAGAGGAAAAGACTGAAAATGAAGACAGGAAGAAGAAAGGGAAAGATTAGAGCCCAAAAGTCTGGCGGAATTGGAAAAAAGCAAAAAGCTGAAAAGGAATTTAAAAGAAAGCCGAAAAAAAGCCAAAGGAGGCGGGATCAGAGGAGAGAGTATAAATAGGAGCTTCAAACACAGCTCGTCAGTATGCCCTCGCCTGAGGAAGGAGTAACATCTTCGAAACGTCGCGACATGGGCATACTCATTTAATTTTTTCCACTTTATGTTAGTTTGTTATTTTAGTTTGTTATTTGGGGGATTTTATTTCATATTTTAATTCATGTTTTATTGGTTTTCCTTAAAAACTCAAACTGGAGATTAATTAAAACTAAATTTGAAAGAAGACACAGAAAACAAATTGGAATTAGAAATCTTTATTGGAATTGAGCCAAAGTAACGGACACGTGATATGACAACCTGTAAAAAAGAAATACTTACCTGTAAAAAAAGTAAAAAAATACTTACCTGAAAGGAAAAAACCTGTAAAAGAAATACTTACCTGGACAATTAAAGAACAATTATGAGGTAGAGGGATGTGAGGCTGCGGACCGTCGGGTGCGATGGCCCGTGCACGCTCTGTTCCTCCTGGAGTGCGTACAGGGACTCGATTGCTGTGACCCTGTCCACTCTGAGAGGGACAGGTTCTTTTTCTCACTCCTAACCAGCCAGCGCCTCGATCCGGTTGGTCTTTGGGTCTCACTCCTAGTTAAGCTAAATCTAGCATCTATGCCCTACCCAAATCATAACCCTAACCCTAACCAATTTGTTTATCTAAAATTAATCAAACCCTAATTGGAATTTAGCCCTATTTTACCTACCCCCTGATCTAATCTGGCCCTAACAATTTTACAATTTTGGAAAGTCCCACTCCCACTTCATTTTTGGAAATTAAATCTTAAACCTTAACCCAGTACTAGCTCTGAAGCCCAAGTAATCCTAACCCTAAGCTGAAACCTAAAGCCTAACCCACAGTCACATCGCCTTTCTAAATTATTTACTCCCCAAGTAGGGTTGAGTCCTCCCCAAGCAGGGTTGAGAGTTTCGTAGAAAGCCAAGTCGGCATTCATAGTAGCCTAAACAATTGGAAGAGAAAGGGACAGATGTAGGCCAAAAGGAAGGGTAAAGGGCAGAGGTCAAGAGAAGGAAGAAAAGGATGAGGAAAAGGGAAAAGTCAAAGGGAAAAGAGGAAAAGACTGAAAATGAAGACAGGAAGAAGAAAGGGAAAGATTAGAGCCCAAAAGTCTGGCGGAATTGGAAAAAAGCAAAAAGCTGAAAAGGAATTTAAAAGAAAGCCGAAAAAAAGCCAAAGGAGGCGGGATCAGAGGAGAGAGTATAAATAGGAGCTTCAAACACAGCTCGTCAGTATGCCCTCGCCTGAGGAAGGAGTAACATCTTCGAAACGTCGCGACATGGGCATACTCATTTAATTTTTTCCACTTTATGTTAGTTTGTTATTTTAGTTTGTTATTTGGGGATTTTATTTCATATTTTAATTCATGTTTTATTGGTTTTCCTTAAAAACTCAAACTGGAGATTAATTAAAACTAAATTTGAAAGAAGACACAGAAAACAAATTGGAATTAGAAATCTTTATTGGAATTGAGCCAAAGTAACGGACACGTGATATGACAACCTGTAAAAAAGAAATACTTACCTGTAAAAAAAGTAAAAAAATACTTACCTGAAAGGAAAAAACCTGTAAAAGAAATACTTACCTGGACAATTAAAGAACAATTATGAGGTAGAGGGATGTGAGGCTGCGGACCGTCGGGTGCGATGGCCCGTGCACGCTCTGTTCCTCCTGGAGTGCGTACAGGGACTCGATTGCTGTGACCCTGTCCACTCTGAGAGGGACAGGTTCTTTTTCTCACTCCTAACCAGCCAGCGCCTCGATCCGGTTGGTCTTTGGGTCTCACTCCTAGTTAAGCTAAATCTAGCATCTATGCCCTACCCAAATCATAACCCTAACCCTAACCAATTTGTTTATCTAAAATTAATCAAACCCTAATTGGAATTTAGCCCTATTTACCTACCCCCTGATCTAATCTGGCCCTAACAATTTTACAATTTTGGAAAGTCCCACTCCCACTTCATTTTTGGAAATTAAATCTTAAACCTTAACCCAGTACTAGCTCTGAAGCCCAAGTAATCCTAACCCTAAGCTGAAACCTAAAGCCTAACCCACAGTCACATCGCCTTTCTAAATTATTTACTCCCCAAGTAGGGTTGAGTCCTCCCCAAGCAGGGTTGAGAGTTTCGTAGAAAGCCAAGTCGGCATTCATAGTAGCCTAAACAATTGGAAGAGAAAGGGACAGATGTAGGCCAAAAGGAAGGGTAAAGGGCAGAGGTCAAGAGAAGGGAAGAAAAGGATGAGGAAAAGGGAAAGTCAAAGGGAAAAGAGGAAAAGACTGAAAATGAAGACAGGAAGAAGAAAGGGAAAGATTAGAGCCCAAAAGTCTGGCGGAATTGGAAAAAGCAAAAAGCTGAAAAGGAATTTAAAAGAAAGCCGAAAAAAAGCCAAAGGAGGCGGGATCAGAGGAGAGAGTATAAATAGGAGCTTCAAACACAGCTCGTCAGTATGCCCTCGCCTGAGGAAGGAGTAACATCTTCGAAACGTCGCGACATGGGCATACTCATTTAATTTTTTCCACTTTATGTTAGTTTGTTATTTTAGTTTGTTATTTTGGGGGATTTTATTTCATATTTTAATTCATGTTTTATTGGTTTTCCTTAAAAACTCAAACTGGAGATTAATTAAAACTAAATTTGAAAGAAGACACAGAAAACAAATTGGAATTAGAAATCTTTATTGGAATTGAGCCAAAGTAACGGACACGTGATATGACAACCTGTAAAAAGAAATACTTACCTGTAAAAAAAGTAAAAAAATACTTACCTGAAAGGAAAAAACCTGTAAAAGAAATACTTACCTGGACAATTAAGAACAATTATGAGGTAGAGGGATGTGAGGCTGCGGACCGTCGGGTGCGATGGCCGTGCACGCTCTGTTCCTCCTGGAGTGCGTACAGGGACTCGATTGCTGTGACCCTGTCCACTCTGAGAGGGACAGGTTCTTTTTCTCACTCCTAACCAGCCAGCGCCTCGATCCGGTTGGTCTTTGGGTCTCACTCCTAGTTAAGCTAAATCTAGCATCTATGCCCTACCCAAATCATAACCCTAACCCTAACCAATTTGTTTATCTAAAATTAATCAAACCCTAATTGGAATTTAGCCCTATTTTACCTACCCCTGATCTAATCTGGCCCTAACAATTTTACAATTTTGGAAAGTCCCACTCCCACTTCATTTTTGGAAATTAAATCTTAAACCTTAACCCAGTACTAGCTCTGAAGCCCAAGTAATCCTAACCCTAAGCTGAAACCTAAAGCCTAACCCACAGTCACATCGCCTTTCTAAAATTATTACTCCCCAAGTAGGGTTGATCCTCCCAAGCAGGGTTGAGAGTTTTCGTAGAAGCCAGTCGGATTCATAAGCCTAAACATTGGAAGAGAAAGGACAGATGTAGGCCAAAGGAAGGGTAAAGGGCAGAGGTCAAGAGAAGGGAAGAAAGGATGAGGAAAAGGGAAAAGTCAAAGGGAAAAGAGGAAAAGACTGAAAATGAAGACAGGAAGAAGAAAGGGAAAGATTAGAGCCAAAAGTCTGGCGGAATTGGAAAAAGCAAAAAGCTGAAAAGGAATTTAAAAGAAAGCCGAAAAAAAGCCAAAGGAGGCGGGATCAGAGGAGAGAGTATAAATAGGAGC
>NW_020327818.1:0-15615 GCF_001858045.2 Oreochromis niloticus | reverse complement strand
TCCAGCATGGACCTTGCCTCCAGCAGGCCCCGGGGACCACTTCTCCGCTGCTCTAGTCCCCAGTAGCTTTCCTTCTCCTCAGTTACGCTCCACCACATATCCAGCATGGTCCTTGACCTCCAGCAGGCCCTGGGACCCACATGCTCCCTTCTCTAGTCCCCAGTAGCTTCTTCTCTTGCGGTTACATAGCACCGGGGTCTCCACCATGGACCTTGACCTCCAGCAGGCCCGGGACCCACATCCTCCCCTGCTCTAGTCCCGCACTAGCTTCTTCTCTTGCAGTTACCCTCCGCCACATATCCAGTATGGACCTTGCCCTCCAGCAGGCCCCGGGAACCCACATGCTCCCCTTCTCTAGTCCCCCAGTAGCTTCTTCTCTGTGGTTACATAGCACCGCGTCTCCACCATGGTCCTTGACCTCCAGCAGGCCCTGGGGACCCACATGCTCCCCTTCTCTAGTCCCCCAGTAGCTTCGTCTCTTGCGGTTACATAGCACCGCGTCTCCACCATGGACCTTGACCTCCAGCAGGCCCCGGGGACCCACATGCTCCCCTTCTCTAGTCCCCAGTGCTTCTTCTCTTGTGGTTACATAGCACCGGGTCTCCACCATGGACCTTGACCTCCAGCAGGCCCGGGACCCACATGCTCCCCTTCTCTAGTCCCCCAGTAGCTTCTTCTCTTGTGGTTACATAGCACCGCGTCTCCACCATGGACCTTGACCTCCAGCAGGCCCCGGGACCCACATCCTCCCCTGCTCTAGTTCCCCAGTAGCTTTCCTTTCTTGCAGTTACGCTCCACCACATATCCAGCATGGTCCTTGACCTCCAGCAGGCCCCGGGGACCCACATCCTCCCCTTCTCTAGTCCCCCAGTAGCTTCTTCTCTTGCGGTTACATAGCACCGCGTATCCACCATGGACCTTGACCTCCAGCAGGCCCCGGGACCCACTTGCTCCCCTGCTCTAGTCCCCCAGTAGCTTCTTTTTCTGCAGTTACCCTCCGCTGCATATCCAGCATGGACCTTGACCTCCAGCAGGCCCCGGGGACCCACATCCTCCCCTGCTCTAGTTCCCCAGTAGCTTTCCTTTCTTGCAGTTACGCTCCACCGCATATCCAGCATGGTCCTTGACCTCCAGCAGGCCCCGGGGACCCACATCCTCCCCTTCTCTAGTCCCCCAGTAGCTTCTTCTCTTGCGGTTACATAGCACCGCGTATCCACCATGGTCCTTGACCTCCAGCAGGCCCCGGGGACCCACATCCTCCCCTTCTCTAGTCCCCCAGTAGCTTCTTCTCTTGCGGTTACATAGCACCGCGTCTCCACCATGGACCTTGACCTCCAGCAGGCCCCGGGGACCGACTTGCTCCCCTTCTCTAGTCCCCCAGTAGCTTCTTCTCTTGCGGTTACATAGCACCGCGTATCCACCATGGACCTTGACCTCCAGCAGGCCCCGGGACCCACAATTAAGCCCCCTCCCACTAACAAAGCAGAACAACAGTGGGAAAATCCTTGTGCCCCTGGTACTCTAGAAAGTTAATTCAAACATGCCCCTGGTACACTGCGCAGAAATACTTTGCCACACACTCCTCGTGCGTACGGCAGGACAATGTTTCTACACGCCCCAGGTACACTGCACATATACTATCTGCTAGACACAATCCTTGTGCGTATGGTAGGACAATGTTTCTACCCCCCGGTGCACTGGGCAGAAACACGTTGCCACACACACTCCTCCTGCATATGGTACGACACCTTTTCTACATGCCCCTGGTACACTGGGCAGAAACACTTTGCCACACACACTCCTCGTGCATATGGTACGACAACTTTTCCACATGCCCCTGGTACACTGCCCCTATATCTCCCTGAAACACGCTCCCCTCGTGCATATGGTACGACAACTTTTCCACATGCCCCTGGTACACTGCCCCGATATCTCCCTGAAACACGCTCCCCTCGTGCCTATGGTACGACAACATTTATCCATGCCCCTGGTACACTGCTCAGCAGCACTTTGCTAAGTACTCCCCGTGCATATGGTATGACAGCTTTTCCACATGCCCCTGGTACACGGACCAGAAACACTTTGCCACGTCCGCTGTACGCACCCTCCTCGCTGGCTAATTGCTGATCTCCCCCACTTCCAGGGGGCCCCGGGGACCACCATCACATCTTCCTTTCTCCCTTACGGCTGAACAAGATGCATGCTGCTGCACTGGCCCTGCTGCTACTCTCTCTCCATTTGGCCGAGGCAGTGAGTCGGCCTCCTGTCTCCTTTACGGTCGAAAAAGATGTGCTTTTGGAGCACTGGCCCTGCTGCTACTCTGACCACCTCTAGCTACCTGCTGATCTCCCTGACCTCCAGCGGGCCCCGGGGACCCACATCACACCTTGCTCCCGTCTCCCTTGCGGCTGGAAAAGATCCATTTTTGTGCACTGGCCCTGCTGCTACTCTCTCTCCATTTGGCCGAGGCAGTGAGTCGGCCTCCTGTCTCCTTTACGGTCGAAAAAGATGTGCTGCTGCTGCACTGGCCCTGCTGATATTCTCTCTCCATTTGGCCGAGGCAGGGAGTCGGCCTCCTGTCTCCTTTACGGTCGAAAAAGATGTGCTGCTGCTGCACTGGCCCTGCTGATATTCTCTCTCCATTTGGCCGAGGCAGGGAGTCGGCCTCCTGTCTCCTTTACGGTCGAAAAAGATGTGCTGCTGCTGCAGTGGCCCTGCTGCTACTCATATCCAGCATGGACCTTGACCTCCAGCAGGCCCCGGGGACCCACTTGCTCCCCTGCTCTAGTCCCCCAGTAGCTTCTTTTTCTGCAGTTACCCTCCACTGCATAGCCAGCATGGACCTTGCACTCCCGCAGGCCCCAGGGGACCCACATGCTCCCCTGCTCTAGTCCACCACTAGCTTCTTTTTCTGCAGTTACCCTCCGCTGCGTATCCAGCATGGACCTTGCCCTCCAGCAGGCCCCGGGGACCGACTTGCTCCGCTGCTCTAGTCCCCCAGTAGCTTTCCTTCTCCTGCAGTTACGCTCCACCACATATCCAGCATGGTCCTTGACCTCCAGCAGGCCCTGGGGACCCACATGCTCCCCTTCTCTAGTCCCCCAGTAGCTTCTTCTCTTGCGGTTACATAGCACCGGGTCTCCACCATGGACCTTGACCTCCAGCAGGCCCCGGGGACCCACATCCTCCCCTGCTCTAGTCCCGCACTAGCTTCTTCTCTTGCAGTTACCCTCCGCCACATATCCAGTATGGACCTTGCCCTCCAGCAGGCCCCGGGAACCCACATGCTCCCCTTCTCTAGTCCCCCAGTAGCTTCTTCTCTTGTGGTTACATAGCACCGCGTCTCCACCATGGTCCTTGACCTCCAGCAGGCCCTGGGGACCCACATGCTCCCCTTCTCTAGTCCCCCAGTAGCTTCGTCTCTTGCGGTTACATAGCACCGCGTCTCCACCATGGACCTTGACCTCCAGCAGGCCCCGGGACCCACATGCTCCCCTTCTCTAGTCCCCCAGTAGCTTCTTCTCTTGTGGTTACATAGCACCGGGTCTCCACCATGGACCTTGACCTCCAGCAGGCCCCGGGGACCCACATGCTCCCCTTCTCTAGTCCCCCAGTAGCTTCTTCTCTTGTGGTTACATAGCACCGCGTCTCCACCATGGACCTTGACCTCCAGCAGGCCCCGGGGACCCACATCCTCCCCTGCTCTAGTTCCCCAGTAGCTTTCCTTTCTTGCAGTTACGCTCCACCACATATCCAGCATGGTCCTTGACCTCCAGCAGGCCCCGGGGACCCACATCCTCCCCTTCTCTAGTCCCCCAGTAGCTTCTTCTCTTGCGGTTACATAGCACCGCGTATCCACCATGGACCTTGACCTCCAGCAGGCCCCGGGGACCCACTTGCTCCCCTGCTCTAGTCCCCCAGTAGCTTCTTTTTCTGCAGTTACCCTCCGCTGCATATCCAGCATGGACCTTGACCTCCAGCAGGCCCCGGGGACCCACATCCTCCCCTGCTCTAGTTCCCCAGTAGCTTTCCTTTCTTGCAGTTACGCTCCACCGCATATCCAGCATGGTCCTTGACCTCCAGCAGGCCCCGGGGACCCACATCCTCCCCTTCTCTAGTCCCCCAGTAGCTTCTTCTCTTGCGGTTACATAGCACCGCGTATCCACCATGGTCCTTGACCTCCAGCAGGCCCCGGGGACCCACATCCTCCCCTTCTCTAGTCCCCCAGTAGCTTCTTCTCTTGCGGTTACATAGCACCGCGTCTCCACCATGGACCTTGACCTCCAGCAGGCCCCGGGGACCGACTTGCTCCCCTTCTCTAGTCCCCCAGTAGCTTCTTCTCTTGCGGTTACATAGCACCGCGTATCCACCATGGACCTTGACCTCCAGCAGGCCCCGGGGACCCACAATTAAGCCCCCTCCCACTAACAAAGCAGAACAACAGTGGGAAAATCCTTGTGCCCCTGGTACTCTAGAAAGTTAATTCAAACATGCCCCTGGTACACTGCGCAGAAATACTTTGCCACACACTCCTCGTGCGTACGGCAGGACAATGTTTCTACACGCCCCAGGTACACTGCACATATACTATCTGCTAGACACAATCCTTGTGCGTATGGTAGGACAATGTTTCTACCCCCCGGTGCACTGGGCAGAAACACGTTGCCACACACACTCCTCCTGCATATGGTACGACACCTTTTCTACATGCCCCTGGTACACTGGGCAGAAACACTTTGCCACACACACTCCTCGTGCATATGGTACGACAACTTTTCCACATGCCCCTGGTACACTGCCCCTATATCTCCCTGAAACACGCTCCCCTCGTGCATATGGTACGACAACTTTTCCACATGCCCCTGGTACACTGCCCCGATATCTCCCTGAAACACGCTCCCCTCGTGCCTATGGTACGACAACATTTATCCATGCCCCTGGTACACTGCTCAGCAGCACTTTGCTAAGTACTCCCCGTGCATATGGTATGACAGCTTTTCCACATGCCCCTGGTACACGGACCAGAAACACTTTGCCACGTCCGCTGTACGCACCCTCCTCGCTGGCTAATTGCTGATCTCCCCCACTTCCAGGGGGCCCCGGGGACCACCATCACATCTTCCTTTCTCCCTTACGGCTGAACAAGATGCATGCTGCTGCACTGGCCCTGCTGCTACTCTCTCTCCATTTGGCCGAGGCAGTGAGTCGGCCTCCTGTCTCCTTTACGGTCGAAAAAGATGTGCTTTTGGAGCACTGGCCCTGCTGCTACTCTGACCACCTCTAGCTACCTGCTGATCTCCCTGACCTCCAGCGGGCCCCGGGGACCCACATCACACCTTGCTCCCGTCTCCCTTGCGGCTGGAAAAGATCCATTTTTGTGCACTGGCCCTGCTGCTACTCTCTCTCCATTTGGCCGAGGCAGTGAGTCGGCCTCCTGTCTCCTTTACGGTCGAAAAAGATGTGCTGCTGCTGCACTGGCCCTGCTGATATTCTCTCTCCATTTGGCCGAGGCAGGGAGTCGGCCTCCTGTCTCCTTTACGGTCGAAAAAGATGTGCTGCTGCTGCACTGGCCCTGCTGATATTCTCTCTCCATTTGGCCGAGGCAGGGAGTCGGCCTCCTGTCTCCTTTACGGTCGAAAAAGATGTGCTGCTGCTGCAGTGGCCCTGCTGCTACTCATATCCAGCATGGACCTTGACCTCCAGCAGGCCCCGGGGACCCACTTGCTCCCCTGCTCTAGTCCCCAGTAGCTTCTTTTTCTGCAGTTACCCTCCACTGCATAGCCAGCATGGACCTTGCACTCCCGCAGGCCCCAGGGGACCCACATGCTCCCCTGCTCTAGTCCACCACTAGCTTCTTTTCTGCAGTTACCCTCCGCTGCGTATCCAGCATGGACCTTGCCCTCCAGCAGGCCCCGGGGACCGACTTGCTCCGCTGCTCTAGTCCCCCAGTAGCTTTCCTTCTCCTGCAGTTACGCTCCACCACATATCCAGCATGGTCCTTGACCTCCAGCAGGCCCTGGGGACCCACATGCTCCCCTTCTCTAGTCCCCCAGTAGCTTCTTCTCTTGCGGTTACATAGCACCGGGTCTCCACCATGGACCTTGACCTCCAGCAGGCCCCGGGGACCCACATCCTCCCCTGCTCTAGTCCCGCACTAGCTTCTTCTCTTGCAGTTACCCTCCGCCACATATCCAGTATGGACCTTGCCCTCCAGCAGGCCCCGGGAACCCACATGCTCCCCTTCTCTAGTCCCCCAGTAGCTTCTTCTCTTGTGGTTACATAGCACCGCGTCTCCACCATGGTCCTTGACCTCCAGCAGGCCCTGGGGACCCACATGCTCCCCTTCTCTAGTCCCCCAGTAGCTTCGTCTCTTGCGGTTACATAGCACCGCGTCTCCACCATGGACCTTGACCTCCAGCAGGCCCCGGGGACCCACATGCTCCCCTTCTCTAGTCCCCCAGTAGCTTCTTCTCTTGTGGTTACATAGCACCGGGTCTCCACCATGGACCTTGACCTCCAGCAGGCCCCGGGGACCCACATGCTCCCCTTCTCTAGTCCCCCAGTAGCTTCTTCTCTTGTGGTTACATAGCACCGCGTCTCCACCATGGACCTTGACCTCCAGCAGGCCCCGGGGACCCACATCCTCCCCTGCTCTAGTTCCCCAGTAGCTTTCCTTTCTTGCAGTTACGCTCCACCACATATCCAGCATGGTCCTTGACCTCCAGCAGGCCCCGGGGACCCACATCCTCCCCTTCTCTAGTCCCCCAGTAGCTTCTTCTCTTGCGGTTACATAGCACCGCGTATCCACCATGGACCTTGACCTCCAGCAGGCCCCGGGGACCCACTTGCTCCCCTGCTCTAGTCCCCCAGTAGCTTCTTTTTCTGCAGTTACCCTCCGCTGCATATCCAGCATGGACCTTGACCTCCAGCAGGCCCCGGGGACCCACATCCTCCCCTGCTCTAGTTCCCCAGTAGCTTTCCTTTCTTGCAGTTACGCTCCACCGCATATCCAGCATGGTCCTTGACCTCCAGCAGGCCCCGGGGACCCACATCCTCCCCTTCTCTAGTCCCCCAGTAGCTTCTTCTCTTGCGGTTACATAGCACCGCGTATCCACCATGGTCCTTGACCTCCAGCAGGCCCCGGGGACCCACATCCTCCCCTTCTCTAGTCCCCCAGTAGCTTCTTCTCTTGCGGTTACATAGCACCGCGTCTCCACCATGGACCTTGACCTCCAGCAGGCCCCGGGGACCGACTTGCTCCCCTTCTCTAGTCCCCCAGTAGCTTCTTCTCTTGCGGTTACATAGCACCGCGTATCCACCATGGACCTTGACCTCCAGCAGGCCCCGGGGACCCACAATTAAGCCCCCTCCCACTAACAAAGCAGAACAACAGTGGGAAAATCCTTGTGCCCCTGGTACTCTAGAAAGTTAATTCAAACATGCCCCTGGTACACTGCGCAGAAATACTTTGCCACACACTCCTCGTGCGTACGGCAGGACAATGTTTCTACACGCCCCAGGTACACTGCACATATACTATCTGCTAGACACAATCCTTGTGCGTATGGTAGGACAATGTTTCTACCCCCCGGTGCACTGGGCAGAAACACGTTGCCACACACACTCCTCCTGCATATGGTACGACACCTTTTCTACATGCCCCTGGTACACTGGGCAGAAACACTTTGCCACACACACTCCTCGTGCATATGGTACGACAACTTTTCCACATGCCCCTGGTACACTGCCCCTATATCTCCCTGAAACACGCTCCCCTCGTGCATATGGTACGACAACTTTTCCACATGCCCCTGGTACACTGCCCCGATATCTCCCTGAAACACGCTCCCCTCGTGCCTATGGTACGACAACATTTATCCATGCCCCTGGTACACTGCTCAGCAGCACTTTGCTAAGTACTCCCCGTGCATATGGTATGACAGCTTTTCCACATGCCCCTGGTACACGGACCAGAAACACTTTGCCACGTCCGCTGTACGCACCCTCCTCGCTGGCTAATTGCTGATCTCCCCCACTTCCAGGGGCCCCGGGGACCACCATCACATCTTCCTTTCTCCCTTACGGCTGAACAAGATGCATGCTGCTGCACTGGCCCTGCTGCTACTCTCTCTCCATTTGGCCGAGGCAGTGAGTCGGCCTCCTGTCTCCTTTACGGTCGAAAAAGATGTGCTTTTGGAGCACTGGCCCTGCTGCTACTCTGACCACCTCTAGCTACCTGCTGATCTCCCTGACCTCCAGCGGGCCCCGGGGACCCACATCACACCTTGCTCCCGTCTCCCTTGCGGCTGGAAAAGATCCATTTTTGTGCACTGGCCCTGCTGCTACTCTCTCTCCATTTGGCCGAGGCAGTGAGTCGGCCTCCTGTCTCCTTTACGGTCGAAAAAGATGTGCTGCTGCTGCACTGGCCCTGCTGATATTCTCTCTCCATTTGGCCGAGGCAGGGAGTCGGCCTCCTGTCTCCTTTACGGTCGAAAAAGATGTGCTGCTGCTGCACTGGCCCTGCTGATATTCTCTCTCCATTTGGCCGAGGCAGGGAGTCGGCCTCCTGTCTCCTTTACGGTCGAAAAAGATGTGCTGCTGCTGCAGTGGCCCTGCTGCTACTCATATCCAGCATGGACCTTGACCTCCAGCAGGCCCCGGGGACCCACTTGCTCCCCTGCTCTAGTCCCCCAGTAGCTTCTTTTTCTGCAGTTACCCTCCACTGCATAGCCAGCATGGACCTTGCACTCCCGCAGGCCCCAGGGGACCCACATGCTCCCCTGCTCTAGTCCACCACTAGCTTCTTTTTCTGCAGTTACCCTCCGCTGCGTATCCAGCATGGACCTTGCCCTCCAGCAGGCCCCGGGGACCGACTTGCTCCGCTGCTCTAGTCCCCCAGTAGCTTTCCTTCTCCTGCAGTTACGCTCCACCACATATCCAGCATGGTCCTTGACCTCCAGCAGGCCCTGGGGACCCACATGCTCCCCTTCTCTAGTCCCCCAGTAGCTTCTTCTCTTGCGGTTACATAGCACCGGGTCTCCACCATGGACCTTGACCTCCAGCAGGCCCCGGGGACCCACATCCTCCCCTGCTCTAGTCCCGCACTAGCTTCTTCTCTTGCAGTTACCCTCCGCCACATATCCAGTATGGACCTTGCCCTCCAGCAGGCCCCGGGAACCCACATGCTCCCCTTCTCTAGTCCCCCAGTAGCTTCTTCTCTTGTGGTTACATAGCACCGCGTCTCCACCATGGTCCTTGACCTCCAGCAGGCCCTGGGGACCCACATGCTCCCCTTCTCTAGTCCCCCAGTAGCTTCGTCTCTTGCGGTTACATAGCACCGCGTCTCCACCATGGACCTTGACCTCCAGCAGGCCCCGGGGACCCACATGCTCCCCTTCTCTAGTCCCCCAGTAGCTTCTTCTCTTGTGGTTACATAGCACCGGGTCTCCACCATGGACCTTGACCTCCAGCAGGCCCCGGGGACCCACATGCTCCCCTTCTCTAGTCCCCCAGTAGCTTCTTCTCTTGTGGTTACATAGCACCGCGTCTCCACCATGGACCTTGACCTCCAGCAGGCCCCGGGGACCCACATCCTCCCCTGCTCTAGTTCCCCAGTAGCTTTCCTTTCTTGCAGTTACGCTCCACCACATATCCAGCATGGTCCTTGACCTCCAGCAGGCCCCGGGGACCCACATCCTCCCCTTCTCTAGTCCCCCAGTAGCTTCTTCTCTTGCGGTTACATAGCACCGCGTATCCACCATGGACCTTGACCTCCAGCAGGCCCCGGGGACCCACTTGCTCCCCTGCTCTAGTCCCCCAGTAGCTTCTTTTTCTGCAGTTACCCTCCGCTGCATATCCAGCATGGACCTTGACCTCCAGCAGGCCCCGGGGACCCACATCCTCCCCTGCTCTAGTTCCCCAGTAGCTTTCCTTTCTTGCAGTTACGCTCCACCGCATATCCAGCATGGTCCTTGACCTCCAGCAGGCCCCGGGGACCCACATCCTCCCCTTCTCTAGTCCCCCAGTAGCTTCTTCTCTTGCGGTTACATAGCACCGCGTATCCACCATGGTCCTTGACCTCCAGCAGGCCCCGGGGACCCACATCCTCCCCTTCTCTAGTCCCCCAGTAGCTTCTTCTCTTGCGGTTACATAGCACCGCGTCTCCACCATGGACCTTGACCTCCAGCAGGCCCCGGGGACCGACTTGCTCCCCTTCTCTAGTCCCCCAGTAGCTTCTTCTCTTGCGGTTACATAGCACCGCGTATCCACCATGGACCTTGACCTCCAGCAGGCCCCGGGGACCCACAATTAAGCCCCCTCCCACTAACAAAGCAGAACAACAGTGGGAAAATCCTTGTGCCCCTGGTACTCTAGAAAGTTAATTCAAACATGCCCCTGGTACACTGCGCAGAAATACTTTGCCACACACTCCTCGTGCGTACGGCAGGACAATGTTTCTACACGCCCCAGGTACACTGCACATATACTATCTGCTAGACACAATCCTTGTGCGTATGGTAGGACAATGTTTCTACCCCCCGGTGCACTGGGCAGAAACACGTTGCCACACACACTCCTCCTGCATATGGTACGACACCTTTTCTACATGCCCCTGGTACACTGGGCAGAAACACTTTGCCACACACACTCCTCGTGCATATGGTACGACAACTTTTCCACATGCCCCTGGTACACTGCCCCTATATCTCCCTGAAACACGCTCCCCTCGTGCATATGGTACGACAACTTTTCCACATGCCCCTGGTACACTGCCCCGATATCTCCCTGAAACACGCTCCCCTCGTGCCTATGGTACGACAACATTTATCCATGCCCCTGGTACACTGCTCAGCAGCACTTTGCTAAGTACTCCCCGTGCATATGGTATGACAGCTTTTCCACATGCCCCTGGTACACGGACCAGAAACACTTTGCCACGTCCGCTGTACGCACCCTCCTCGCTGGCTAATTGCTGATCTCCCCCACTTCCAGGGGGCCCCGGGGACCACCATCACATCTTCCTTTCTCCCTTACGGCTGAACAAGATGCATGCTGCTGCACTGGCCCTGCTGCTACTCTCTCTCCATTTGGCCGAGGCAGTGAGTCGGCCTCCTGTCTCCTTTACGGTCGAAAAAGATGTGCTTTTGGAGCACTGGCCCTGCTGCTACTCTGACCACCTCTAGCTACCTGCTGATCTCCCTGACCTCCAGCGGGCCCCGGGACCCACATCACACCTTGCTCCCGTCTCCCTTGCGGCTGGAAAAGATCCATTTTTGTGCACTGGCCCTGCTGCTACTCTCTCTCCATTTGGCCGAGGCAGTGAGTCGGCCTCCTGTCTCCTTTACGGTCGAAAAAGATGTGCTGCTGCTGCACTGGCCCTGCTGATATTCTCTCTCCATTTGGCCGAGGCAGGGAGTCGGCCTCCTGTCTCCTTTACGGTCGAAAAAGATGTGCTGCTGCTGCACTGGCCCTGCTGATATTCTCTCTCCATTTGGCCGAGGCAGGGAGTCGGCCTCCTGTCTCCTTTACGGTCGAAAAAGATGTGCTGCTGCTGCAGTGGCCCTGCTGCTACTCATATCCAGCATGGACCTTGACCTCCAGCAGGCCCCGGGGACCCACTTGCTCCCCTGCTCTAGTCCCCCAGTAGCTTCTTTTTCTGCAGTTACCCTCCACTGCATAGCCAGCATGGACCTTGCACTCCCGCAGGCCCCAGGGGACCCACATGCTCCCCTGCTCTAGTCCACCACTAGCTTCTTTTCTGCAGTTACCCTCCGCTGCGTATCCAGCATGGACCTTGCCCTCCAGCAGGCCCCGGGGACCGACTTGCTCCGCTGCTCTAGTCCCCCAGTAGCTTTCCTTCTCCTGCAGTTACGCTCCACCACATATCCAGCATGGTCCTTGACCTCCAGCAGGCCCTGGGGACCCACATGCTCCCCTTCTCTAGTCCCCCAGTAGCTTCTTCTCTTGCGGTTACATAGCACCGGGTCTCCACCATGGACCTTGACCTCCAGCAGGCCCCGGGGACCCACATCCTCCCCTGCTCTAGTCCCGCACTAGCTTCTTCTCTTGCAGTTACCCTCCGCCACATATCCAGTATGGACCTTGCCCTCCAGCAGGCCCCGGGAACCCACATGCTCCCCTTCTCTAGTCCCCCAGTAGCTTCTTCTCTTGTGGTTACATAGCACCGCGTCTCCACCATGGTCCTTGACCTCCAGCAGGCCCTGGGGACCCACATGCTCCCCTTCTCTAGTCCCCCAGTAGCTTCGTCTCTTGCGGTTACATAGCACCGCGTCTCCACCATGGACCTTGACCTCCAGCAGGCCCCGGGGACCCACATGCTCCCCTTCTCTAGTCCCCCAGTAGCTTCTTCTCTTGTGGTTACATAGCACCGGGTCTCCACCATGGACCTTGACCTCCAGCAGGCCCCGGGGACCCACATGCTCCCCTTCTCTAGTCCCCCAGTAGCTTCTTCTCTTGTGGTTACATAGCACCGCGTCTCCACCATGGACCTTGACCTCCAGCAGGCCCCGGGGACCCACATCCTCCCCTGCTCTAGTTCCCCAGTAGCTTTCCTTTCTTGCAGTTACGCTCCACCACATATCCAGCATGGTCCTTGACCTCCAGCAGGCCCCGGGGACCCACATCCTCCCCTTCTCTAGTCCCCCAGTAGCTTCTTCTCTTGCGGTTACATAGCACCGCGTATCCACCATGGACCTTGACCTCCAGCAGGCCCCGGGGACCCACTTGCTCCCCTGCTCTAGTCCCCCAGTAGCTTCTTTTTCTGCAGTTACCCTCCGCTGCATATCCAGCATGGACCTTGACCTCCAGCAGGCCCCGGGGACCCACATCCTCCCCTGCTCTAGTTCCCCAGTAGCTTTCCTTTCTTGCAGTTACGCTCCACCGCATATCCAGCATGGTCCTTGACCTCCAGCAGGCCCCGGGACCCACATCCTCCCCTTCTCTAGTCCCCAGTAGCTTCTTCTCTTGCGGTTACATAGCACCGCGTATCCACCATGGTCCTTGACCTCCAGCAGGCCCCGGGGACCCACATCCTCCCCTTCTCTAGTCCCCCAGTAGCTTCTTCTCTTGCGGTTACATAGCACCGCGTCTCCACCATGGACCTTGACCTCCAGCAGGCCCCGGGGACCGACTTGCTCCCCTTCTCTAGTCCCCCAGTAGCTTCTTCTCTTGCGGTTACATAGCACCGCGTATCCACCATGGACCTTGACCTCCAGCAGGCCCCGGGGACCCACAATTAAGCCCCCTCCCACTAACAAAGCAGAACAACAGTGGGAAAATCCTTGTGCCCCTGGTACTCTAGAAAGTTAATTCAAACATGCCCCTGGTACACTGCGCAGAAATACTTTGCCACACACTCCTCGTGCGTACGGCAGGACAATGTTTCTACACGCCCCAGGTACACTGCACATATACTATCTGCTAGACACAATCCTTGTGCGTATGGTAGGACAATGTTTCTACCCCCCGGTGCACTGGGCAGAAACACGTTGCCACACACACTCCTCCTGCATATGGTACGACACCTTTTCTACATGCCCCTGGTACACTGGGCAGAAACACTTTGCCACACACACTCCTCGTGCATATGGTACGACAACTTTTCCACATGCCCCTGGTACACTGCCCCTATATCTCCCTGAAACACGCTCCCCTCGTGCATATGGTACGACAACTTTTCCACATGCCCCTGGTACACTGCCCCGATATCTCCCTGAAACACGCTCCCCTCGTGCCTATGGTACGACAACATTTATCCATGCCCCTGGTACACTGCTCAGCAGCACTTTGCTAAGTACTCCCCGTGCATATGGTATGACAGCTTTTCCACATGCCCCTGGTACACGGACCAGAAACACTTTGCCACGTCCGCTGTACGCACCCTCCTCGCTGGCTAATTGCTGATCTCCCCCACTTCCAGGGGGCCCCGGGACCACCATCACATCTTCCTTTCTCCCTTACGGCTGAACAAGATGCATGCTGCTGCACTGGCCCTGCTGCTACTCTCTCTCCATTTGGCCGAGGCAGTGAGTCGGCCTCCTGTCTCCTTTACGGTCGAAAAAGATGTGCTTTTGGAGCACTGGCCCTGCTGCTACTCTGACCACCTCTAGCTACCTGCTGATCTCCCTGACCTCCAGCGGGCCCCGGGGACCCACATCACACCTTGCTCCCGTCTCCCTTGCGGCTGGAAAAGATCCATTTTTGTGCACTGGCCCTGCTGCTACTCTCTCTCCATTTGGCCGAGGCAGTGAGTCGGCCTCCTGTCTCCTTTACGGTCGAAAAAGATGTGCTGCTGCTGCACTGGCCCTGCTGATATTCTCTCTCCATTTGGCCGAGGCAGGGAGTCGGCCTCCTGTCTCCTTTACGGTCGAAAAAGATGTGCTGCTGCTGCACTGGCCCTGCTGATATTCTCTCTCCATTTGGCCGAGGCAGGGAGTCGGCCTCCTGTCTCCTTTACGGTCGAAAAAGATGTGCTGCTGCTGCAGTGGCCCTGCTGCTACTCATATCCAGCATGGACCTTGACCTCCAGCAGGCCCCGGGGACCCACTTGCTCCCTGCTCTAGTCCCCCAGTAGCTTCTTTTTCTGCAGTTACCCTCCACTGCATAGCCAGCATGGACCTTGCACTCCCGCAGGCCCCAGGGGACCCACATGCTCCCCTGCTCAGTCCACCACAGCTTCTTTTTCTGCAGTTACCCTCCGCTGCGTATCCAGCATGGACCTTGCCCTCCAGCAGGCCCCGGGACCGACTTGCTCCGCTGCTCTAGTCCCCAGTAGCTTTCCTTCTCCTGCAGTTACGCTCACACATATCCAGCATGTCCTTACCTCCAGCAGGCCTGGGGACCCACATGCTCCCTTCTCTAGTCCCCAGTGCTTCTTCTCTTGCAGTTACATAGACCGGTCTCCACCATGGACCTTGACCTCCAGCAGGCCCCGGACCCACATCTCCCCTGCTCTAGTCCCCACTAGCTTCTTTCTTGCAGTTACTCGCCACCATATCCAGTATGGACCTCTCCAGCAGGCCCGGGACCCACATGCTCCCTTCTCTAGTCCCCAGTAGCTTCTTCTCTTGGTTACATAGCACCGCGTCTCCACCATGGTCCTTGCCTCCAGCAGGCCCTGGGGACCCACATGCTCCCCTTCTCTATCCCAGTAGCTTCGTCTCTTGCGGTTACATAGCACCGCGTCTCCACCATGGACCTTGACCTCCAGCAGGCCCGGGGACCCACATGCTCCCCTTCTCTAGTCCCCAGTAGCTTCTTCTCTTGTGGTTACATAGCACCGGTCTCCACCATGGACCTTGACCTCAGCAGGCCCGGACCCACATGCTCCTTCTCTAGTCCCCAGTAGCTTCTTCTCTGTGGTTACATAGCACCGGTCTCCACCATGGACCTTGACCTCCAGCAGGCCGGGACCCACATCCTCCCCTGCTCTAGTCCCAGTGCTTTCCTTTCTTGCAGTTACGCTCCACAATATCCAGCTGGTCCTGACCTCCAGCAGGCCCGGGACCCACATCCTCCCCTTCTCTAGTCCCCCAGTAGCTTCTTTCTTGCGGTTACATAGCACCGCGTATCCACCATGGACCTTGACCTCCAGCA